>NC_056745.1:566739958-566784958 GCF_019279795.1 Protopterus annectens
CAGTGAGAGAGAATTTTTTGAGGTCATTGGCTGACTGAAGTCACCTTGACTACAGCTTAGACTACGCACCTCATTAGTTATTTTGAGATTTCCTTCCTAAAAACGGTCTCAGGTTTCCACTTTCTGTTACCTAATAAGTTAATTTGTGAGTGTTCTGCCATTTCACACTGTGTTTGATCGTAGGAAGGACACTGAGGGAACCCGGAGCTATAATATATAACATTAAGTATCCTGTTTTTTGTTTATTTTGTTTTATTTATTCCTTTGTTATTTATAGCACTTTGTGTACTGTGTGTTTTTCTATCTAGTTTCACTGTGTGTGAGGTATTAACTGGAAATTTCCACTTTTATTGAGCATCTGTTGGGTTGTTTGTTTATAATAACTTGTTGCAGTTAAACTCTTTTTTCTAGAGGCTCCTTTAGCTGTTTAAAAGTTTCATTTAAAGGCTCACTGCTGCTTTTCAGCTGTGAGAAACATTTCTGCAGTTTGTTCTAAGTAGTGGGGATATTTGTAGCATTTCCATATTCAGGCTTGTATTTGGGGCTAGTGTTTGTGGAGGCTGTGTGTCTGAGCACATATTCAGGGGCATCTTGGTTTAGCCAAAGCCATCAGGTATTTCAGTGAGAGAGAATTGTTTCAGGTCATTGGCTGACTGAGGTCACCTGGACTACAGCTTAGACTAAGCACCTCATTGGTTCTTTTGAGATTTCTTTCTTAAAAACTGTCAGGTTTCAACTTTCTGTTACCTAAGAAGTTCATTTGTGAGTGTTCTGCCATTTCACACTGAGCTTGATCAAAGGAAGGACACTGAGAAAACTCAGAGCTATAATATATAACATTAAGTTGCCTGTTTTTTGTTTATTTTGTTCTTTATTTCTTTGTTATTTATAACACTTTGTGTACTGTATATTTTTCTAGCTAGTTTCACTGTGTTTGAGGTATTAACTGGAAATTGTCCACTTTTATTAAGCATCTGTTGCGTTGTTTGTTTCTAATAACTTGTTGCAGTTAAACTCTTTTTTCTAGAGGCTCCTTTACCTTTTTAAAACTTTCATTTAAAGGCTCTCTGCTGCTTTTCAGCTGTGAGAAACATTTCTGCAGTTTGTTCTAAGTAGTGGGGATATTTGTAGCATTTCCATATTCAGGCTTGTATTTGGGCCTAGTGTTTGTGGAGGCTGTGTGTCTGAGCACATATTCAGGGACATCTTGGTTTAGCCAAAGCCATCAGGTATTTCAGTGAGAGAGAATTGTTTGAGGTCATTGGCTGACTGAGGTCACCTGGACTACAGCTTAGACTATGCACCTCATTGATTCTTTTGAGATTTCTTTCTTAAAAACTGTCTCAGGTTTCAACTTTCTGTTACCTAAGAAGTTCATTTGTGAGTGTTCTGCCATTTTACACTGAGCTTGATTGAAGGAAGGACACTGAGGAAACTCGGAGCTATAATATATAACATTAAGTATCCTGTTTTTTGTTTATTTTGTTCTTTATGTCTTTGTTATTTATAGCACTTTGTGTACTGTGTATTTTTCTAGCTAGTTTCACTGTGTGTGAGGTATTAACTGGAAATTGTTCACTTTTATTAAGCATCTGTCGGGTTGTTTGTTTCTAATAACTTGTTGCAGTTAAACTCTTTTTTCTAGAGGTTCCTTTAGCTGTTTAAAACTTTAATATAATGGCTCACTGCTGCTTTTCAGCTTTGAGAAACATTTCTGCAGTTTGTTCTAAGTAATGGGGATATTTGTAGCATTTCCATATTCAGTCCTGTATTTGGGCCATGTGTTTGTGGAGGCTGTGTGTCTGAGCACATATTAAGGGACTTCTTGGTTTAGCCAAAGCCATCATGCATTTCATTGAGAGAGAATTGTTTCAGGTCATTTGCTGACTTATGTCACCTGGGCTACAGCTTAGACTAAGCACCTCATTGGTTCTTTTGAGATTTCTTTCTTAAAAACTGTCTCAGGTTTCAACTTTCTGTTACCTAAGAAGTTCATTTGTGAGTGTTCTGCCATTTCACACTGAGCTTGATCAAAGGAAGGACACTGAGGAAACTCAGAGCTATAATATAAAACATTAATTATCCTGTTTTTTGTTTAATTGGTCCTTTATTTCTTTGTTATTTATAGCTCTTTGTGTACTGTATATTTTTCTAGCTATTTTCACTGTGTGTGAGGTAATAACTGGAAATTGTCCACTTTTATTAAACATCTGTTGGGTTGTTTGTTTCTAATAACTTGTTGCAGTTAAACTTTTTTCTAGAGGCTCCTTTAGCTGTTTAAAACTTTCATTTAAAGGCTCTCTGCTGCTTCTCAGGTGTGAGAAACATTTCTGCAGTTTGTTCTAAGTAGTGGGGATATTTGTGGCATTTCCATATTTAGGCTTGTATTTGGGCCTAGTTTTTGTGGAGGCTGTGTGTCTGAGCACATATTCAGGGACATCTTTGTTTAGCCAAAGGCATCAGGCATTTCAGTGAGAGAGAATTGTTTGAGGTCGTTGGCTGACTGAGGTCACCTGGACTACAGCTTAGACTCATGGAAACAGAGATAGCTGGTGCCAGAGCCATGGCCTGAAGTTAAACGCCAAAAAATGTATAGTCATACCCTTCGGGAAAAACAAGGTAACCCCAAGCTACCATATAGTTGGCAATCCACTAAGCACAGAAGAGGTTATCAGGGACCTGGGGACCCAGGTTGACAGTGGCCTTTCTTTTGACACTCACGTTGCTAAATTGGTTAGAAAGACCTTCTACATTGCCCACCTGATCATGAAGGGATTCACATCCAGATCTAGTGAGGTCACTGTTCCCCTGTACTCTTCACTTATCAGACCAATGATCGAGTACAATGCCCCATTCGGGATGTATCTCACCCGACATCTGCAGCAATTGGAGAGACCCCAAATGTTCCTCACCAAAAGGATAAAGGGACTCCAAAATCTGTCATATGCTGCCAGTTTGAAGAAACTCCAGCTCTATTCAGTCGCATACCGTCTGCTCAGAGGTGACATGTGCTTGACATACAATGCCATGTCCAACCCGGAATTAATGGACATGCTCCACCTCAAAAAATCCAAATCCACCAAAACCACTAGAGCAAGCGACTTAAACCTTTGCACGGATATAAATAGGACGTGCTGGAGGGATAGATTTATCACTCAGAGACTCCCTATGCTGTGGAATAAAATCCTGGTCCATGTGAGGCAGAGCACCTCGCTGGCTCTGTTCAAGAGAAATCTTGACCTGTGGATGGGAGATTGTAGGTTTACCCCGGGAATCATCTCTGTGTCACTGCTGAACAGAGGCCCAACAAACTAATGGTTACAGTATTTTTTCATATAAGGGGTGGCGTAAGCCACAAAACTTTGGGCTAGGCTTATAAATGCCTTAGGGCAGATAGCCTAGTATAAACCTATGAACCTATGAACCTAAGACAGGAAAAGCAGCATGCTACTTTAAAAAAAGTCACTTTAATGATTACATCTGGAACATTTCTCCCCAGGCCTCCGCTGAAAATTGGCTTTGTTCCAAGTTGGACTTTCCCGGTTAATAAGTGTTAATAAATAAGTAAATAAACAACATCTGTTTAATGATAATAAAAGGGGTGCAAATGAAAGTATAGGGCAATAGGCAAAGGGGGCAAGAAGCAGAGGATAATATACAAGGGGAAACAGGGACTGTAACAATGGCTGCTGGGAGAGGGAGGGAAGGTACAACTTTTATATGGGATGGGTAGGTATTTTCATTCTTATTTTAAGATGGGAAGCTTGGGAAGAATATTAGGAGGGCAAGCACTGGTAAGACTTGAGGGTTAGTAGCAGGGCAAATGAACAAATATATAACACAGAATAACAGAGGAATTTCTGACACACTGAGGGTGAGGAAAGACAGTGGACTCAGAGACATGCAAACAAAAGGAGAACACTGGTGATGAGGAGTATTGTACAACAAAGAATGGTTGGCGGTGGCACACAGTGGAGTTTAGCATTAGTATGGCTTTATGAATCTCACTGCCTGTGTGATACCAAGGGGGAGGTAATACAGCACATTGACCACATTCTCCACTTGCCCCTGCCTGAGGTGTTGATGGCAGTAGAAGACAATGCTGCAACTATGCCAACACCATGAGCTGCCATTCTAGGTGTCTGTTGTGGGAAACATCTCCCCCACTATCTCTACCATCTTCCTGCATGTGACAAAATCATTATCTCTGGTATTGCAACCAGATGCAACAGTGTTGCTCTCATCTGGTGAAGTGCCCCCACAGGTAGAGCAGGTAGCTATCTGGCTAACTCAATTGCAGCCATCAGGTCGGCAACCAAGGATGCTGGCTGTGGAGGTACAGAGGATGGCTGGGCCTTCTGGGGAAGTGAAGGTATTAGCCATGCCACTGAAACTGCTTTGGCAGCTACTGGAAAAAGTGTGAAAATGGTGAGAAAAAACCTGGAAAATAACTTTAAAAGAAATGATAGTGACGAAGGAAAACACAGAAGAAAGAAAAAGCATTCACATTCGTACATGCAAACATTTCAAGCATGGGCAATAATGACCTTCTTGGCTGTCAAAATATCAAAATGGTCATCTGTATAATAAACATACAAGTTGTTCTAAAAACATCTGGTCTAGTGGTTACTATAATTTGCTAGCCTGTCCCAAGCTTTATCTACCCTCTCAGAGACTCACTTACTACATTTTCCCATTTAAATATAATACCTTACACAAGTTGCCTGATGATTCTATGTTGCTCTTTGATAACCCCAGACATTCCCAGATGTATTTGCCCTACATACCTGAATAAGGTCTCCTCATAAATATGTATATGAGACACCACACAAATTTATATATTTTAATCTTTTAACATTTTATAGTAACTTGAACTTTCACATCCATGGATGCCCTTGGCACCTTACTGCTGTGCTCTTTCATTTTACTCCGGCTAGTTTTCTTATATGGCTTCCATATTAATATTTCACACTCTAGTTTGGATCTAATGTAACTTAACAAACAATGATTTCATCATTTCTGATTTCCTGGACTTCATATTTTTATACAGCCTAGAATTTTATAACTATCACTAACCAACTGGTTGATATAATCATAAAATCTCAAAGCAGGGTCTATCCATACACCAAGTTTCAATCACTAGGTACTGTATTAAATATTCACCCTTCAGTCTCTTGTCTCCCAAGTCTTATATGGTTAGTTTTGATGTATTTATCAGCATACTATTTTCTTGTACCCATATGGTCAATATAGACAAGTTATTTTGCAGATGTGCCCTGTCTGTAACAGATATAATCAGTTTACCCATTTTCAAGTCATCTGTGTACAGACTATATAGAATACCTCAGATAAAAAAGATAGATCTGAAAGGTACAACCTAAACAAGTATTTGCCTAGCACAAAGCCCTGTGAGACTCACTGACTGTAACTTAAAATTTCACCTGTTCAGTTACTGCATAATACTTGCATTGTTCTATTTGTAAGCTATGAGGCTATCAAGATTACATCAATACCTAGTAGTTCTAATTATTGATCACTGGTTTGTGCATGGCCCTTTTAAAGGCTGAAAATAAGGCTATATAAATAACATTACAGCACATTTTTTCATTTATACGCTTTATTATGTTATTATAAAACATCTATTTTCATCAGAGGCATGCTTATATATGGTTTCAACCCTGACTCTTTACAGTTTTGACAGTAATTTATCCAATATAATTTTCTCTGTGATTTTTCCACAAAACGAAAGTAAACTTATGACTTTATGTTTGTCCTATTCCCTTTTTCCTTAATGATGGGTTTAACAAGTGTAAGCCTCCAGTCTTGAGGAATATTCCTATACTTAAATAATTAGTGAATGTTGTTGGTCTTTTGGCTTTTTCCCGGTAAGGGGTCGCCACAGCGGAACTCCGGTCTGCTAATGATTGGCAGTAGATTTTATATGAAACACCGAGGTGCCAGCTCGATGCCCAACCTTCAACAAAGGTACTTATTTATGCACGCATGTCTTTCAAATGCTACCCAACCATGGGGAGGACATGCAGACTCCACACAGAAGGCACTCCCAAGCCAAGCCGAGAATCAAACGGGAGAACCTCTTGCTGTGAGGTAACAACACTACTGCCATACCACCGCGGCATCTACTTAAATAATTAGTGAATAATAGATATAATTGTAAGTTCATGTTGAAGTGTTCTCTGACCATTATTACTAATTCTATTAATACCCTGTATAGTGGTTGGGTCCAGTTTGCACAGTTCTTATAATCTAACTTAATTTCAGTATCTAAAGTTATCTGGATGTTACTGGCACAAAGTATCTCCCAGTTTAATTTCTCTAAGACTTTAGAATTTCTAATACCATGACAGGAATGGACACCATTCCTAAATCAAAAAATGATTAAATTTCATGAAATTAATACTGTTTCGTCTTTGATGTTAGCCAAAAGTGCTCTTTGCGGCACCCACAATGCACCCAGAAATGTTACATGTATGAGCAACACATTGAAATATGACTGTAAATTCTTTTTTTATGAGACCCATTGCTCCTATTACTATTAAAACTGTCTGGGTATCCATATTCCACATTGCCCTTGTTTCTGTCTACAAATCCTGGTATTTTATGACTTTGTGTCTCTCTGTATGTAAGACACTGTAATCAATGGGTGCAGCAGTTTCAATGATCAATGCTACTTTTGTCTTCTTTTCATATACTACTATACCTGTTTTTCTCACATCTGTTTTTGGAATTGTTGGTAGAGGGTAAGTTCATGTGATATAAACATCATCATTTTCTGTAATGCTTTGGGGCTCATGTTTCCAGCTACTTCAATATTATAATGTTTACACAATCCCCAATGCAACAGTCTTGCCACATTATTATGCTTTTTAGTTCTTCTGCCATTAGTGTATCACACCCAGCAACAGGATGTACAACTCTTTCAAATTCTGTTTTATAAAACCTGCATTTGTCTGTTTCTCCAACATGTTCAATGGACTTTCTAAACCAGCTTGTACGTAGTCCACTATACTGGGCCACCAAAATTAACCTTTCATCCTTTGATTTAAATTCACCTCTCCTTAACCATTCCTGCATTCAGTCCTGATCAACATGAGGTTGTTCCAAGAGTTTTCTATACTTGCAACCATAGTTATACTTTTTCCACATTTCTTGCCTTCTCATCTGATCATCTGATCTTTCACCTTCTCATCTGATCTTTCACCTTATATTTTTTTCTTTTTTTTTTTTTTTTTTTTGGCATATTTATTTGCTGCCTGATTTTTGTCTACTTCTGGTTTGATTTCTATTCACGCTTGACATGAATATGCTTCTGCTAAACTAAGCAGGGAAGTCATCTTAGACTTGTTTTCCTCATGTTTTGAAACTTTCACTATGGTTGGATCTTTTGAGGTCAGTAGATATTATGTAGTCCTACGATTGCAGATCTAGACATATAATCCATTTTCAGGAGACCTGTACCTCCTTCAGAATGAGGACTATATAATCTTGGTATACACAGTGATTTTTATAAATTATTTAATAAGCATGAAGCATTTTTCTTGTTTTCCTGTCCAACTGATCCAATACCTTTTGGGCCCAGTCAGTCATCCCAAAACTGTGAGTTAGACCAGGAAGAGCAAACTGGTTTCTAGCTTGGACTTTGTTGTTAGCACATATGAAAGGATCTCTCATGCTCACGTAACACCAGCCATCTGGTCAGGAAAGTGTACCAACACCTCCAGTTTTTAAAAAAGCTGCAAAAAGTTAAGCTTCCTCCTCATAGTCTCTCCGGGTCTGTATTATAAAATCGAAAAGGAAGAATGTCGAACACTCTAATGAGCGAAAATGCTGAAACTCAAAGTCCTTATTGGGGGGGGGGCTATGCCCCCCACACACCCCGCTAAATATATATTCCATCTCCGAGATCGCACTACAGTGAGGAAAGGATAAATATTCCACTCTTCACTTTAATAAAACCTCAATAATGGACCCTCGAGTTTCGGCAGTTTCAGTCAGTAGAGTGTTCGACATTCTTCCTATTCGATTTCATGATATAGACCCATTCTGTCCACCTTCTACAAAGATGCAATAGAGAGCATACTCACCTGCAACTTCACAGTGTGGTTTGGAAGCTGCACAGTTACAGAAAAGAAGGCAAAATACAAAGAGTGGTGAGGGATGCACAGAAGGTAACAGGTTCCAGTCTTCCATCAATAAAATATGTTTATTCTGCAAGAAGCATCAGAAATGCCACCAAACTAATGCAGGACAACATGCATCCTGCACATGGACTGTTTAAGCATCTGGCATCAGGCAGGAGATATTCCAGCATCTGCTGCAGGGCTACAAGATTCAGTAACAGTTTCTACCCTCCAGTGATTAGACTTCTGAACTCAGGCACTAGTCCTAGGGGTATGGACACATAAGTAAATTTTTATTTATTTGTGCAATATATATTTACATATATTCCAAGTAAGTGCAAGAACTATTTATTATATCCATGGTCAGTATTATTTAACTCACTCAAGTGCAATAGTGGACAAATAACTTAGGCATTTCAATCTGTAGTGTGTTTTTTATTACTTTAAATAGGGTAGTTAGTTTAACTCAGGGGAGGGTATTATTTTTGTATAGGAATGTTGGTAAATGTCTCTGCTCTTTCTTTCATGTCTTGGGAGTAGTATTGTATTTGTTAGGTTTATTCCCCTACTTGTATGTGTTGTTTCACACTTTTGTAATCTCAAGAATTGAGCTGATGCACAAACTTTAGTTTAGGCTACACATGTGTAGTTCTAAATGAGAATAAAGTTTACTTTGACTTTGACTTAAATGTCAGGGATTTTCAATATTAATTTTACTGTTTTAAAATACTCCAAACTAAGTTGCATTCACATTTGTTCATGTTTTATTGTTGATCCTTTATCAATTTCCAGATATGTATACATTCCCTCTTACTCAAGTTTTTTATATCACATTCTTGTCCCAGACTGATATTTTCTTTGTGCTGCAACATTCCTGCTTTATAGATTGCTTTTGCACATTTATGAAAACTAAATGACATTTTTATATCATTGGAGCAAGTTTTGAGCACTTGCAGTTGTGTTTTCAATTCCTCATCTAATGAACCATACAGTTTTAAATCATCCACAAAAAGAAGATGAGAAATCTTTATATATTTTGTTGTTTTCTGGGAGTCATATTTTAGCCATGACCTGATCTGTTAAGAAGACAGCTTAATGGGTTAAGGGCAAGGCAAAAGAGCAGCAGTGGAAGAGTCACCCAGGAATAGTCCCCTTTGAATTTTTATCCCTGGGATAATCATTTGTGCTTTATCATGGCTTACCTGCAAAGTGGTTTGCAACTGTTTCATGGTCACTGTAATGTAATTGATCAATGTAAGGTATATCTTATACATTTGTAAGCACTCTTTCATCCATGGGTGTGGAATATCGTCAAATGCTTTTTTGTAATCTATTCATGCCATATTTAGATTTTTCCCCTTCTTATAATTCTCCACTATGACTTTATTTGACAACAAATGATCCTTTGTTCCATATGATTTTCTTTTGTTACCCTTTTGTTCTATTGCTTTTTGAGTTTTCTTCTAAATGACTATAAACTCTTTTGGCATTAATTCCAGTGAATAGTTTATACATCATCAGAAGGCAAGTTATTGTTCTATAGTTTTTAGGGCATTTTGCAGATTCATTCTTAAGAAGGAGTACTGTTCTTTCCTTTTGTCAACCAGGTTGGCATATGCTCCGGGTATGCATATAACTAGTTCTTACTCATGGCTAAATAGTCATGTCAAGATGTTAATACTTTTTAGTCAGAAGTTAGGTGCTGCATCTGGGCCTGAGGTTTTCCAGTTAGGAGCTTTTCCTAATTTTGTTTCTGTTTTTCTGGCTGTTACTTCATCCCATTTCATATCTTATTCATTTGAACTTCTTATTCTTTCTTTTACTTCTTCTGTCCATTTAGTATATGTTCCACAGGATCTTCATAGATATTTCTCTAAAATGTGTCTAGTTCTTTTTTTTTTGGTGGTATTTCTATTCCTTTTGCCTTGTTTCTCAGTTTTCTATAAACTTGTTGGGTCATCAATAAATTGCTTATTTTGTATTTTTCCTTTATATTTATCTGCATATCTTTTAAGTTTTTCTGACTGTGCTGATATCTTTAGTTTATTATTTGCAATAGTGTATGACAGATTCTGGTCTGTTCTGATACTGTGCATTGCTTTTATCACATCTATCTTTCTGAGCATTTTTATTGATCTATTCTTCTATACTCTTCTAATAGCAAAATGGCTTATCTAAGTTGCTTTACAGTTTTCTCTATTTAATAGCTTCATGATGGCATTTGATTTTTTTCCCCTTCCTTTCCCTTACTGCCCTGTGTTTTTGTGGTAAGACTTTATCTATTATTAATTTAGCTGCACAGTAATATATTCTGTTTATTACTGTTATATCGCATGGATCTCTATGAACAGTCCTGATTACTGTGTTCATTTGTTTTATCATACTCTTAACATTTTGGGTCTTATTTACTTTCTGTAGTCTACTTCTTTCATTGATCTTAATATGTCTATCCATCTCTGTTAAAACAATCAACTCTTCCCTTAGATCATTTTCTTCTCAACTAAGGACATGTACTTTGTTCTCCTTTTCCTGCATGCATTCTGTAGAAAGTTCCAGAAGATCTTCCTGTGTCATATTCTCTTCAACTTTGTTTGACAAACTGTGTTACATAAAATTTTGTAATTGTATACTCTATATACAGTTAATCAGTTGTGTATGTATGTATTCATACCACACCTTGTTTTGTTTGTCTTTTCGGCTTTTCCCGGTAAGGGGTCGCCACAGCAGAACTCCGGTCCGCCAATGATTGGCAGTCAATTTTTATGGTGCCGAGTTGCCAGCCCAACGCCCAACCTTCAGTGAAGGCATGCCCATTCACGCATGTCTTTCGGAGGCCACTCAACTGTGGGGAGGACATGCAGACTCCACACAGAAGGCACTCCCTGCACACTAGCTGAGAATTGAATGGGAGAACCTCTTGCTGTGAGGCAACAACGCAACCGCTGTACCACCGCTGTTACAGGTACAGAATGGTTTCCTATTATGTTCAATAGTGTTATATAAATTTTCTTCAAATTTTCCTGATTTTGTCTCACACTAGGTCTGTCTAGTTTGTTTATCTCAGTTTTCAAAGTTATAGTTCAAACATGTTTCGGTTTGTTATGTTTTTTTAACTATCCTCTTCATTAAGTATCTTGTTTTTATAGAAATATATTCTTCCTGATCTTGCGTGCCTAGATCCTGCTGTAAACATTTTTTTGTTTGGCATTCAAGCAATTTCCTTTCAAAATTTGTCAAATTCCTAGTGTCATCCTTCCAGTGAATACATCATTCCAATTAGTTTTACATAGTGACTATTTTGCTTCCATTTAGATTTTGTAAGTCTAAACCACTATGCATATGTAAATTTCTTATGCCATCACATTATTATCTGCTATATTTTTATAACTGAATGTGTAAACTGCAATGCTCATGTAAAAATATTATTTATAGTATGTTAGCAGCTGTTCTGGATATTTTCTCCCTGGACCTCTGCTGAAAACAGACAACTCTGTCCAATCGGACCTCCCCAGTAAACAAATGTAAAATAAATAAATAATATTTTTTTTTTTTTTTAGCTTTTATGTAGTTGTTTAAATTTGGCAGAATTATCTAGCAGAAGTTTAATGTGTATAAGTCCACAGTCACCATACATCAAAGTTGGTAAAATTTGACATTTTGTAACAATCACCTCCTTGCTAACACAAACAATATTCAGTATATTCCATTTCCCTGCTAGAGTTGTTTACAATTTGTAATAACTGTTGTTTCTGAAATATATTGCAAAAAAAAAAAAATCATTACTAATGCTGCAGAATGAATGTTATTCAAGTATGCATTACTCAGGATCATAAGCAAACACCAACGGTCATCACACAAAAGGAAGGACAACCCAAAAAGTCAAACTGCAGAAAACAGCTCAAAGAAGACCTTTAACAGCTCAAATAGAGAAATAATTTATTAAATGTTTTTGTTTCTAGCTGAAACTTTATCAGAATAAACCATAAACGTGGTCCATCAGAATAAATAATTCACATTATCAGTTACATGCTGACAGTCTCAAAATCTCATTAATAAAATTCATCAATACAAATTTAATTTAAATAAAATACATGAAAAACAAATTGTTATTAATCTATTTGAGCTGTTATGGGTCTTCTTTGAGCTGTTTGTAGGAGATTGACCTTTTTAGGTCATCCTTCCTTTTCTGTGACGTCTGTCAATGTTTGTTTTTGGTTCATTTTGGCTTTCTTTGTTTACCAGTTTGTGTTTTGAGTCCACTATAACATTTGCAGCTATGGATCTGCAGCACTTGGGAGGTTTTGACTCCTTTCAAGCTCACTTTAACTCTATTATGAGTAATTTAACAGCTATTATCCAGCAGTTATCTCAGCAACTTTCACACAGGATTCACAGGATTCACACTACAATGGAACATTTCTGTGGTAACTAATTTGGTGAATACACAACCTGGTATTCCAGCAATCTTTGAAACCCAGGAAGAATCATCTGTAACCCCCAGGCCAACATACCAGTACAGGTCCTGACTGTGTGCAGACTATTAACAGTGGAGCAATGACAGGAGTGGAATCATCTGGTGTTTGCCACAGAAAACATTTCAATTTAACTGACTGGTTTAACAAAAGTGCATCATTTAATGTTAGCATTCCTGGTTCACATGATAGCTTGGACACACAGTTATGACATTTGGAATGTTTGGTTACAAAACTTAGAAAACTTCAAGTGGAGAATGAGCACTTAAGGCAGAACATTCTCCTGGGAATTGCCATTAAGGGGTTATGCTCTTGGAAGTATCCCACTGGACTGATTAACAGGTCTGAGTTAAATAAAGAACATACAACTTTATTTGACTGACATGGATGGGAACTCTTGATTAAAGATAATCTTAGGCTGATGGATAAGATCTCTGTAGATATAAAAAAAATTTTCATCACCAACTATTTGCTGTTCAACCAGATTTTTCACAAATATAATAACATTTTTGTTAAAGCCATAGATTAATGGCTGATCTAAGGAACAAAAAAGAGATGAAGTTAAAAAGTGATAGCTTGGATTATGAGAAAAGGGCAGCTTATTCACTGCCCACTAGGTCCCAAACCTAGTTACTATATGAAGCCATGAATGAGTTTGATAAAGTGGATGATGATCCACAGGATACTATTCAACATGAAGTCAATTATTCTGGGGTCTTTTTATCACCAGCTCCCCTTTTAAGGAGATCAGAGAGGATCCAATCCCATCAAAACAATATGCAAATGCCATCTTGACCCAATTACCATTGAAGGGGGACTTTTCAATACCTGAGGAAATGACCATTATACATGGGAAACACTTGGAACAATTAGATGTAGTGTGTACCAATAAAGCTGATTATTTTAATGTCTATACATATGTCTATATATAATACCAATATGCATGCCAGAAGTATTTTTTGACATTTATTCAAAAGGGTTTACATTTGTCCCTACAGTGAGAGCGAACTTGATTGAAATTCTTGCGTATTCCAAATTGTTTCAAAATCATAACTTCAGTTTTTTTATTCCCACATGATTCTGGGCTGTTCTACCATCATTTTTTAACCAGACCGAGTATTTTTAACCTCCTACTTAGTCCAGTGGTACACATTTTTGAGCATTTGTGTGAGTGAAACAGCTGTAATACATTGAATAACAAGACAAGACTATCTCGATCTAATGAACCATTGTTTCTTAAGAAGTTGTGGGATAATAAGGAGGTCAGGATTATGAAACCCGACAAGGGGAGCAGCTTGGTTTTGATGAAGTCTTTTGACTATATCAATAAAATATTGCTTATGGTGGTGCTGCGGTAGCATTGTCGCCTCATAGCAAGACGTTGTCCCGTTCGATTCTCAGCTAGAGCGTCTTCTGTGTGGAGGCATACATGAATGGGGCGTGCCTTCGTTGAAGGTTGTGCATCAGGGCTGGTAACCCAGTATGTAAAAATCCGACCCCTAACCGGGAAAAGCCGAAAGACACATGCAATACTGATACTGTATGGCTTTTATACTATGTATTGTGTGATTTTTTTTCTTTGTATGTACAACTTATGGTAGTATTTAACCTATGACTGCAATCCTTTGTTTCCTGTATTTTACTTTTATTGTATTTTCAGATATCTGTATTATGTACATGCTATGGTTTGAATGTAAGTTGGGGATTTTCCTCTCAGGCCTCCACTGAAAAATGGGTTAATCACCAAGTCAGACTTTCCCGGTAAACAAATATAAAATAAATAAATAAAATACATTTTAGGGGATGACACATATGAGGAAGTTTCCCGCAGTGAAATTATATTGCTTATAATAGGGTGGACTGTATATTGTATGACATGCTTATGCAAGGTGAAATTGACTAGAACAAGTATACATTATTAAAGGTTGATTACATTCTGGTCCCTATAATTTTCAGTATCCTGAAAATCTATAAATACATAATAGATGCCCCTTTGAGACCTATAGTCAATGCAAAGGTCTCCAAACTTTCCCCTTGGCTAAATTCATTGATTGCAAATTAAAGGTAGTTACAAACGGGCTTTATTATTTAGTGGAAGATTCCTGGGACTTTTTGATGTGGATTTCTAACCAGTTCTATAATGAGAATTTTTTTTGATAATAGATGCTAAATACCTGTTTTTGGTCATACCACACCAACAGGGTCTTGAATGGTTATTTGAATTTTTAATTGAGAATAGTTGGGAAATTAAGGTTATCGTTAATTTGATGTAGATGATTTTGATGTACAACTGTATTTATGTTGAGGGATTGATTTACAGATGAAAGGAATGTGTCACAATGGGACATCTTGCACCCCTGTATTTGTCAATATAGTTATAGCCATGTGGGAAAAGAAATTAATTTTGAGTTCTGAGTTTTCCAAATACTGGTCTTCTTATACTAGATACCCAGAAGACATCTGTATTTTTCGACAGACCAACAAAATAAGATAGATGAGTTTGTGGATTATATCTATAATATTTCTTTTTTCAAATTCATTCACTCAGTTTCCCTTGACACACTTTGGTACCTTGACATTGAAATAATTAAGGACTGAGTTAACAATAGATTTATGTCTTCCATTTTCAGGAAACCCACTTATTCGAATTCCATGCTGCATTTTACTAGCAGCCATCCAATATGTGAGAAAAAAACAGTTGGTAAATGACAATTGGTGAGAGCTGCCAAGATAGTTTCCAAACTTTCTGATTTTTTTTAGTTGAGTGTGGCAAATTGAAGAGAATGTTTTTAAGACATAGATATCCAGAAAACATTCTCACTGATATTATGAATGAAGTGATTTTGAAAAAATAATCTGTTTTTTACTTTCCACTTTTAGGGAATTGTACTAACAACCATTTGAGGGATAATACTTCCTCTAATAAGTGGATTACATCCTTTATTACTTCCTATAGTTCAGACTTTGGAGAGATTAAGTCTATTATAAAAAGAAATTGGTATGTTTTTAACCACTTAGACAATTTGGATGCAACAGAGGGTGGTTCCCCAAGTTTACGGTCCAGAGATGGAGCATAAAACATATACTTCGTTGTATAATAAAAACAAAAGGGGAACTTCCAAATGTGGGTGCTGTAAGCTGAGTAAATACATTTTAATGTAGAAGGGGTCACAGTGGGGAATATTATTGGTCCTTATTTTCACTGCAATTGTTTCACAAAATCTATTGTATATATTGCCCTTGCAGTTATGTCATTGTTTTTACACTGGTAAAACCAAATGGGCTTTTAAACACATAAGTGAACATTTGCACAGCACTGAGAAAAAAAAATCTCAACAATGCTTTGGCTAAACACATTTTTGAATTCAGAGGGCATAATTTTTTTATTTTTTGGTGTGGATGTTGTATGGCCCAACTCTCAGTGAGGGATTGATGACCTTTCCTGTGAATTTCAGGAACTGTACTGGCAAATAAAGACTAATGCAGGTTTTAAATGATAAAATGTTTATTTTCTGCTTGTTGAAGTTAAACGTTTTAGGACTGAAATGATTATTATGATTTGATTTTTATGCATCTTATTTAAATGAAAATTTATTTATGGAATTTTATTAATGAGATTTTGGTTTGGAATTATCAGCATGTGATTGATGATGTGTTATTTATTTATTCTGATTGACTACATTTCTAGTTTATTCTGATGAAGTTTTGGGTACAAATGAAAGCACTTAATATATTTTTATTATCTATTGGAGCTGTTACGGTTCTTCTTTGAAATGTTTCTTGCAGTTTGACTTTTTTGATCATCTTTCCTTTCGAGTAACCTCCATTGGTGTTTGCTTTTGGATCCTTTTTGATTTCATTGGTTACTTAGGACCATACTCACATACATATCAAACCTTAAATTATTGCTGATAATAACTGCCAAGTCCTCAAAACAAGGAGTATCCTGTACAATGGTAATGTCTAAACTATGAGGTTACAAATTATTTCTTTCCCCATATGGACTACCTTGCATTTTAATAAATTAAAATTCACAGCATTAATTTTGGACTATCTAATAATGAATTCTACATTTTTCATTTTTATAATCTTTAATCCATATCATAACACCTTCACCTGATTTTTTTGTTAGAATATCTATTCTTGAAAAATATTCATATCCTGACAGAAATGGCTTCCAATTAATGTTCCTTATCCATGTTCCACCGACAATAATAACAGCAATCTTATGTAAATGCAGCAAATTTTGCAATAAATATACTTTTCTCAAAATTGTCCTAGCATTAACAGCTAACATGGATAAATCAAATTTTGCTGTAATTGAACTGTTACATTTCTGACCTGGCAAGAATCCCATTCTGTGTTAGTTAAATATTGTAATTTATTTGCAGAACAAATCCTCTTCCCTTGTCTTGACAACTAGGCTCCGTCCTGTCTATACAGAAATGCCCAGAATTACACACTCTCGCTTTCTAAAAATTTTCATGAAGGTATTTACCCCCAAAATCTCTTCATTCATGCCAACCTGATTCTCTTTTCTGCATATGATTTGTGAAACGTATGTTCTAACACCTGGCCATGTTATTGTGTCTAGTTCTTAGAACACTTTCTGCTACTTTATGAATGTAAAGTTCTTATGGTTATTGTTACTCTCCTTAACAATCTGCATCCAAAATCACAGTCTCTCCTTAGGAAATCAATCACATGACCAAATTACATATGTAAATAAGCTAATGAATCACTGCATAAGTAGGCAAATTAACTGATATAAAATAACTGATTGAGCAGCATTGTTAAATCTGGACATTTTCGCAGAATGTCCAGATTTTTGACTCATATTTTAGTCTATTCCTCATAAAAATCTGTGCTTTTTTGACAAATTACTGGGATGATCTGAGGAAACATTTGAGTTTCAGACTTCAAATCCTTCAGAAAATGTATGTTAAAACAAATCCTGTTACTCTGGCAACTTTCTAAGCTTATAAGAGTAATACATAACTCATTCCCTCCAATGGAGCTCAGGAAGTTTGCACTGTAACTTCCAATGGGCAGAGCCTAAGCTTTTTGACAGAATCAAATTATGTCCTCACATTTCAAACACATGTTCATATCTCTGGAACCTTAGGGGTTATGAAACAAGTGTAAATGGCAAACTCTTCAGCACAAATGATTTTTATAGTGGTAGTATTCTGTAGATTATAGGTCTTAAACTGAATGTTATAAGTCACAGTAAACACAGTAACTATTATGATTGCAATATTTTGTAAACAACTTACAATATCTCAGAAACCACTCAAGTTACACACATAGTGTCAGAAGCATTTTATTCATCGAGCTGAGAGCTTTCATATGAGGCAAAGGAGTTCTGTCTGTTACTTGAGTGTTGATGTATTTAGAAACGTGAAAATTATATCTATATAAATGTATATCATAAAAACAGTTAATATGTACTTGCCTGTACTAGAGAGTGATCAAATGTTAATGCAGTTGAGTTTGCCATTGTGTAAGCTTTAAGATGAAATCTTTTAAAACCTTGTACATAGCATGGTTTTGGAAATATTGATGCAAATATAAACAAGCAATATTTGAGATTGAGGTATGCTAATCTCACTGTTTTTACCAATAACTTTGCACTTCCACAGCCGGAGATATGTGTCAATTTCTTTCTTTCTTCTCTTTTGTCTTACAGTAATGTTCTTTAATCTTTCCAAAAATCAGTTTCGATTTCTTCCTTTTAGCCTGCCCCTTTCTTCTTTTCTACATTATCTGTTGGAAAAACAGTGTTATTTTCTGTAGACTGAATGTTTTGTGATTGAACAATGCTGCCATTCCCTTTAAACAGTTTTCCAAGTTGTGCCAGTTGCTCAAGTGCAATCATCCTCAGTATGTCTAGATTTACTATCAATAACAGCAAGCAAATTAAATCATTTGATTTTTGATATTCGGAACATAAGTCTCCGATGTTATCAGGTGCTATGTTTATATTATACATATCATTTAGCACACTGTAAAAGCTACTTGTGGTTCAGCAAATCATTTTTTTCGCTCATTTAAAAATCCAGTCTCAGCTACAGACAATTAAGGTAAAGAATTTTAAAAGAAACAAAAATATTGAAATCAGTAATCACAGAATTCCCAGAAATTAAAAGAATAAGTAATTTAAGCCAAATTTTCTGAGGAAATCAAACAAAGAATACACAAATAAATATCAAATTAGTCACACTGTGGTAACCTTGTTCAAAGGGAAGTAATTTATAGAGTATTTATATTGGTCTACAGTACCAGCTGTAAGTCACACTAAAATGTTGGATGTCCTTTATAGCTTGGACTCATTATCACTGCCTTAACAGTAAAAGTCAGAGGGAAAAAAAGTAAAACATAAAACAGAATAAATATTCTCCTGCCAAGCAGTTGCTCAATAAATCATAAAACAACACTAGATGGTTTCAGTTATGCTGGGAGGGTTAGAGTTTGCATATCTATGTTCTATCCCTTTCTTGCAATAAACAATAAACACTAGATATAAAAATAAAATATAAGTTAAAACAGATCTTCTTCTACCAAGCAGTTGCACAGTAAATTACAAAACAACACTGGTTGATTTCAGATTAGCTCTTTGTATAACAATATAATTAAGCTAAGAAACACATTTAAAGAATAGCATAAAATATATAAGTACTTCTGTATAAAGCTACTGTCTGACTAACTGCATGAGTGGAATATGTAAACTAATACTATGCTAGGATGTACTACCTGAACAGAGTGGACATAGGTTCATAGGTTCATAGGTTCATACTAGGCTATCTGCCCTAGGGCATTTATAAGCCTAGCCAGAGTATGTTTGGCTTTCGCCACCCATTTTAAATTAATTTTGCTATGCCCTTTTTCGAGGTTAGTATACTGTGCCTCTGTCTAACAGTGACACAGAAGTAATACCCGGGGTAAACCTATGAGCTCCCATCCACTCATCAAGATTCCTCTTGAAGAGAGTCAATGAGGGACTCTGCCTAACCTGGACTGGGATTTTATTCCAGAGTGAAGGGAGCCTCTGGGTTATGAATCTGTCCCTCCAGCATGTCCTATTTATTTCAGTGCTGAGGTTCAAGTCTCTCAAGTGTGTAGCTTGATGGGATTTGGATTTTTTGAGGTGCAGCATGTCCCTTAATTCCGGGTTGGACATGGCTTTATACGTCAGGCACAGGTCGCCTCTGAGCAGGCGGTATGCCACTGAGTAGAGCTGGAGTTTCTTTAACCAGGCAGCATATGGCATCTGTTTGAGCCCTTTGATCCTCTTGGTGAGGTACTTTTAGGGTCTTTCCAGTTGCTGCAGGTGTTTGGTAAGATACATCTCAAAAGGGGCATTGTACTCGATTATGGGCCTGATGAGGGATGAGTAAAGAGGCACGATGACCTCCCCTAATCTAGATGTGAATCCCTTCATGATTAGGTGGGCTATATAAAATGTTTTTCTAACCACTTTGGCCACGTGGTTGTCAAATGAGAGATTGCTGTCAACTTGGGTCCCCAGGTCCCTAATTACTTCTTCTGTACTTAATGGTTTACCACCTATGTGGTAATTTGTGGGCACTTTGTTTTTGCCAAAGGGGATAACTATACACTTTTTGGCATTTAGCTTGAGGCCATGGCTCTGACACCAGTTGTCTGTTTCTATGAGGCCCTTTTGGAGGATGCTTGTGTTGGCTGGAGAGTCGATTATGGCGCCCAGTTTGCAGTCATCTGTGAACTTGGTCAGCTACAGTCCTTCTGTGTTGGCCTGTACCTCCGAGAAATATATACCGAACAAGAGAGGTCCCAGGACTGAACCTTGTGGGATGCCACTTGTAACTGGTTTGGAGTCTGACATGGCTCCAGCAATTCTAACCATGTGGGTTCTGTCCTTGAGCCAGTTTGCAACCCATCTAGTGACATAGGGGTTTATATTTAAGATGGTGAGCTTATCTATAATGCCCGAGTGGGGTATTGTATCGAAGGCTTTTGCAAGGTCCAGTTAGGCTGTGTGGACCACCTTCCTTTTGTCAATGGCCTTGGTGACTGTTTCAAAGAAGATGACCAGGTTTAAGAGGCAGGATCTGCCCTTAACAAAGCCGAACTGGGTAGGATCCAGTGTCTGTAGGTCTCCAATATCTTTATTTATGAGGTCCATGATGATCCTTTCCATAGCTTTGCAGACCAAGCTAGTCAGGCTTATGGGGCGATAGTTTCCAGGGTCCGTTGAGGCATCACCTTTGTGGAGAGGGACCACTGTTGCTGTATGCCACTCTTTGGGTACATACCCTGTAGTAAGGCTGAGATTGAACAGTAGTTTTATGTTTGGGTTTAGCTCTTCTTGGAGTTTATGTAGGATGCAGCTCGGGACACCGTCTGGTCCCATTGATGCTGTGTTTTTTGCTTTGGAGAGGGTGGCTCTTACCTGAGCATCTGAGATGTCAGGGGGGCAGCACTCTGCTGGGATAGATATTTGCCCTTTTGGTGGGGAGGGGGGGAGTTTGCACTGAACCTGTCAGCTAGGATGTTGGCAGTGTCTTTGGTTTCAGTGTATTTTTTGTCATTTTGGACTAATTCTGAGCATATCTGGGAATTCCCACCCAGGTTCCTAACATAACTAAAGAAAGCCTTGTGATTATCCTTAGTGTCCTGTGCAATTTTTCTCTCGAAGCTATTAGACGATTTTTATGAGTGCCCTTAGTTTTTTGCTAATACTGATCAGAGATGCCTTCCCTTTTTGGGATTTTGCTCTATCATGTAGTAGCTTCCTCCTTCTATTGTATAGTTTGTTTATGGCTGGGGTCCACCAGACAGGACGTCTGCCTTTGGAGGATTGGGTCTTGGTTTTATTTGGGATTGCATGATCCATGCATTCCTGAAGGTGTTCATAGAATGCATTTATAAAGGATTCTGTGGTCTGGGCCGTATTTTCCACAGGCCCGGGGGCTTTGAAGGATTCCACCTTGGTTTTGAGGAGTGTGAAATTTGCTTTAGAGAAGTTTTTCACTGTGGTTTTCTGGGCAGGGGGTGGGGTTGGGATGTGAATATCCAGTGAGATCAGTTTATGGTCTGATCTTACCAGTGAGGGATACATTTCTGGTCTGGAGCATAGAGTCCCCATGTTGGTGATGATCAGGTCCAGTATGTTTTCCCCTCTTGTGGGAGTGGTAACAAGTTGTTCCATAACATTTGAGTTTATGAATTCTAGGAACCTTTGGGCTAGGGTGTTGGAGCTAGAGTAATGCTCCCAGTCTATGTTTGGGTAGTTGAAGTCGCCCAATATAATGGTGTTTTGAGAGACCTTCATATTTTCCAGTGTTCTCAGGAAGGCCGAGTGGGGTTCCTGGGTTTGGGAGGGTGGTCTGTAGCAGGCTATAAACTGGAAGGCAGTTTTACCCACTGTTAGTTGCACATGGATAGTCTCGGATGCTTTGTACTTTGCCACCAACCTGGAGGTGTGGGCATCTTTGAATATCGATACTCCTCCTCCTTTTGTGGTTTGGTCCAAGTTTTGGGGCCAAAAAGCATGGTATGAGGTATAACCTGGTAGTACTGGGGTGCTCTCGGGAGCCCTGAACCAGGTTTCTGTTACTGCACAGATATCGATGTTCTCCATGCTAAGGAGAGTTTCGAGTGCGTGCATCTTGAGGTTTAGACTTCTGGCGTTGAGTAGCATTACTCTTAGTTTCTTATCCCTTGTGATACCTATGGAGGTGGGTTTGTCTTTTGAGCCTTGCCTAAAAAAGGCACTATGGGGGTAGCAAGAGCCTTTGCCAATATCTGAAAGCCCAGGGGTGACAGGTGCAAGCTGTCCCTAGCGAAGCATTGTGGCTTGTCGAGCATATCATCCCAGGCTGACAGGCATTGGATCCCCTTTGAATGACACCAGTACTTAAGCCAGTTGTTGAAACTGATCATCTTGTCTTCATATTGTGGCATTATTCTTGGTGAGGGCAAGATGCTACTCAAGGCCAGGGTCATACCGGCCTGGGCTACATGCTCAGAGAGCTCCTCTATGTCTCTTTTCATGTAGTCCAGGGAGGTACGTCTCAGGTCATTCACACCAGCATGGACAATGACCGAGTCATATTTGTACTTGCCTTGGAGTGACCTTGTGTTATGTGGTGGATCCTAGCGCCCGACAGGCTGCTCACCGTGGCCTTCTCCTTGTTTAGCCTGGTGAGCGGGACGTCAGTGTGCCTGACGATGGAGTCACCTATTACAAGTGTATCAAGTGCGTTGTTTAGCCTTAAGGGCTGTGACTGTTCGGCACACTGGCTTTGTGAGATATGTGTTGCACGTGTTTTGTTTTGGGGTAGCGGTTGCTTGGGTGTCTGCTTTGGAGGTCTCTGCTGCTTAGGCAGATCTTTATTTAGAGCCTCTGAGTATGTTTTTGTGTGATTATGTGTTTGGTTTGCTGTCGTGGTAGGTCTATGTGAGACTGGAATTGTAGTGAGTGTGGTTTCCTTCTCCTCCTGACTGGTTATGCCAGTACTGAGTTGAGAGAGCTTAGCCTCCAGTTTGGCTATATGGTTGCATCTCTCACATGTGTTGGAATTTGTTGGGAGGAGGAGAGGGTTGTCTGTGTACATGAGGCAGTTGTAACATTGCCTAAAGATTCCCAGATTCACCAGCTGGACCGGAGAGGAGATTGACAACTGACCTTTGGACATGCTAGAATAATATTGGGAATTCCTTTAAAATTGAGAACAAGGGCCAATGGGGAGTGAGGGTGTAGTGCTTTTAATTTTTAGTGCTGACTTATATAATTGCTTTAGTGAGCAAGTGCCAGGTAACTTAAGTGCAATGTGTTACAGGTAACTTAAATGCAAAAACGACAAACAGCAACTTACTTTCAAGTGAAACAAGGAAATAAGTACAGTAAGCAATGCAGATATCACTAGGGATCCACAGAAGCGCTGAGAAGCCGTGTTTTAGGTGGAATTAGTGTTCCAGGGAAATAACAAGCAAACAAACAACAAGCATACAAACAAAGCTAGATTCAGCAGGCCTGGATCTAGTCTATGCTACAGCAAACAAGGTGTACCAATTTCAGTAAGAAACAGTATAAATATGCAGGCACTATAAACCTTTAACCAGAAATTCCCAGCTCAGAAGGGCAGAGTCCAGCCTCTCCTCCCACAAGAGTGCAGACTACGAACCTTCTTAATGTAAAATAACTGGCCTGAAGCCCAAGTGCTTAAACCAGAACTAATACAGTTTAAGAATAACAGACACTGAGCTCTCAATCAGCAGTTCCCAACTTAGAAGGATGAAAGCTACCTGTCCTGCCACCACAGTGCAGGCCACAAACCTTCCTAATGTAAAACAACTGCAGTCCTGGTGTGTGGCTGTGACTATTACCTTTGTGGTTAGGAATAATAATCTGCCTATACAGAGTTGGAGCAATATGGTAGGACTTTGCCTTTCTATACCTGTCTAGTTTTCTAACAGCAGCAGTTATACAGGAATTAAAATGCAAAGGTCACACACATAGATAACCTGAATAAATGCATTGTTTATATCTGAATAGCATCCTAAATATGCTACATATACATGTGTATCTAAGCATACCAACTCTTACTCTCCAGGCTGGCACACACACACATGCATACAGTTTTCAGATAGCTAATGTATTAACATACATTCTTAACATAATTACAGAAAGAAAATGAATAGTATACCTCCCTAAGTCTAGAAAGTCTTTCTTCTCTCTTCCAATACAAAAATAATTTTCCTGAATGGTCTCTGGAGCTGTAAACTGAAATGTAACATTCAGTAGTATGCCTACAATACACTTTACTATGCTGGAAAGTTTTATATGTCTCTGTAGGCTGTACACATGCTTATAGTATGTCTTAGGTCCCCTTACTCTGACATCTTTTTCTTGTCAGCTTAGAAGGTCAGAATGGCATTTCTGCAGGTCACTTTAGCTGTGCCTGCACTGCTCACAAGAGTGGGATGTGCCAGTGGCATCCGACATCCTTCCAGCTAGACTTTTCTCAGGCACCCACTTTATACCGGAGACCACCATATTCAGGTGTTCTTAGTGGTCCTTACACAGCAGATGTAGATTATCTTTGGCTACTTGCTGCACCACGATAGGTGTTCTACCACAATCAGTGCCTTTAAAAACCATTGCCATTCACCATGTCTCATTCCAGAGAACTATGGCAGACCTCTCAAAGTCACAAGCAACACAGGGCAACTCAGTAGCACAACATATGCTGGGGTGTCCATAAAGGAGGTATATATATATATATATATATATATATATATATGTATATATATGTACAAAATATGACATTAAATGTAGGTAGTACATGCTACTTATCTAATTATCTAATTATAAGTGCAAATTTTCTCTTTAGCACATTCATCAGCTTCAGAAGCCATATATATTGTAGGATATTCATGTTGGGGTCACTATCTGTCCATGCATGCTCCATGCACATTGCAAGTGCTAATGTAAGTGCACAAGACTGAGACAGCCTCTTAGTATGACTAGGTCGACAGGCATGACGCACAAATAAAGTTACACAGAAACATTCAAAGGTTAGTGCCTGATTAGCATAACCATCACACTCAGATGCTCAAATTTATGTGGTTTGAAGTGTGTCTGCAGCCAAGAGCTTCACTTTGCTATGGAAGACTGCCAGCAGTCAATCTTCCAATCTGTAGTCCCAGGAGCAGAAAATGGGTTTATCAGAAGATACATTCCTTCTTTGTGAGATAAGTTTGAAGTTTCTAATTTTGTACTTAGCTGTCTCCAGCAGTCATTATATTTTAACTGCTTAGGTAATATACTGTATTAAAGTATGTGGTGACATTTGTAAGTTACAGCTGTATTCAAGTGTAGTCATGTGTCATGTCAGGTGTGTCAGTCAAAAGGGTTACTTGGATCAAGTGAATATGCAGTTCAGCAATGAAACAAATAAAATAGGCAGATATAACTTGATGCTGGAAAGCCCCCTGGCTTGAATGACTGCATTAGTATTTCCAATGTTTTAAAACTGAGATCTACTAAATTATGACAAAAGTTAGTATATCTTGTAAATAACAAAATCTCTTTGCAGTATTTACATATCATCGAGGTTACATTTGTATGTTGTAATATGTAACTTTTTAAAAATGTGTTTTTTACTTGTGAAACGTGTCATGTCTTTTTAAAAACTGCTGTCAGAGTTAATTGAGCTATTACTATTGGCATTTCATTTGAAAAATATGCACCTATATTAGCAGGACTTAGAAGTTACAATACTGTTCTGAAGAAGCCTGACATTTGGTTAGGTGAAAGTGCTTAACTTCTATTTTGTACCTTGTGGATTTATAACTGAATTGGTGTGAACACACTTGTGCCAGTGAATTATTTATCATGCTCTGTGAGCATTTGTGACTTTTTTATCTTGCTGGAAGTGTTTTATCCTGTTGGAGCTGTGCTGAGTTGAACGGACTGCACAAAGAATAAATTGTTGCTTTGGAAGCTGTTGTGTCTATTTCTGTTTCAAATACAAATAGAACCTTCAACAAACAATGTTTACAATTCCATTCTCTAAACTTTCTGCATTTAAGCTGTAATAGAATATTAGCTGTCTTTCACAGTTGTTCCCAGGAGGATTTTGATGTATGAGCAAAGAGCTTCTGTAAGCAAAAACAGAAAGATAAACATACAGAAAGACAGAGAATGTTGCTAAGTAATTATTTTGTGAATAATGTACTGCAACTGAGAAACAGAACAAAGAACATTTCACAGGTCTCAGGTCTCTGTAACAATACAGGTAGTTGTAAAGTCAACAATGCAGGTAGGCTCTGATTAGTTTAACTGCAGTCCTGCACTTATTCTCATATGTATGCTCTACAGGCAGTGTGTGCAGAAAGTTTTTTCTGAGATATGATATATTTCGCTAAACAAAAGTGCTGTATACAGCAGCATTATGTTATACCTGTATATATATAAATGGCCTTAGATATATGTCACTGCTTGTCTTAACTATTAACTAATTAACACAAGAAATCTGGACAAAGGCTAAATTAGTGGGTGGTGGCAATGACCCAAAATAGGGACATATTTTAAATATTGCTCTTATAAACTTAGAAAGTTGCTAGAATAACAGGGTTGGTGTTAGCATGCATTTCTGAAGGATGTGAAGTTTGAAATGAAAGTATATCATGATACAACTTGCTCCAACTCCAGCCACCCTACATCGGGTGCTCCCCGTTTCACTTCCAATCAACCAGACATACCTCCCTGCTAAGGAAGATCTCCTGGGACTGGCTGAATAATTGACATCTGCAGCACTTTCTTAACGCCTGTTTTTCCCCTCCAAAAATCATCAGTGTGTATGTGGCTGTACCTTGTATTTGCATGTTTTATATTTTATAATTGTGAATTAATGTGCTGTGTCCCCGTGAAGTTACTATAGCAGCCTGCTGCAGTCGGTATCCAACCCCCCCCCTACATTCTACCTTTTTCTTACTCATTCGCTTTCTTGCTTGAGCAATTGCATTCTATCTTTTAACATTCCACCACTAGGTGGTAGCACACATCCATAGTTTATAACCGTATTCCCATACTTTTTGCCCTATGATATAATATCCCTGCTGTTAGCTTCTTTCTAAACAGTAAATTGTTTTTTTTTTCCATGCATTGCTTTATTGCTCCATTATTCTTAAGAACCTGTACTTTGAGTACAACTAGTACTCTTTTACTTACCATGTTGACTTGGTTATAACTCCGTGGCTTGAAAGAGTCCGAACACTGATTGTTTATTTCTTAGTACAACTTCACTCTCCTCGGCTCAACTCGCTCTGTTCACTCTCTAGGTTCACTCTGCTCCCCTACCCTATCTCCATTTCCCACCTGTCCCCCAGCACCTTTATCATGATAGTCCCACGTCCACTTCCACTCATCACCCAATCACTTTTCTCCTTCTCCTACTACTCTTTCCCTCACCCATTCCTACATCTTTCTCTTCCTATTTCCCAACCCATATACACAACCCCTCCCACTCAACTTCACCCACTTTCCGCGCACTGCTCTTCTCAATATTTCTACCATCAGACGCTAACTATACCCTATACCCACCAGCAAATTCTTCTTATCTCCACTACAACTCACATACCTACTACACCATCATGTCAGTCAAACATACAACCACTCTTACACTAATACTACTTCCCCTCCTCCTCTCCTGCCTTCACCTCCTCACTAGCCTCCCTAATATACACCACTCCCCCCATTCCACACCACCATTGCACACCACCTACAAGAGCCACCCCCCACTAATGTTATCTCTCCATACCTCTTCAGTCACAATGCAATCTCTTTCTTGAAAAGCACATTACTGATAAAAGTAATATAGCCCCCTTCTCAGTCACATCCAACCTTAAGTACTACCTTGATCCCAGAATAAATGCTAAGAATTCTAGATTCCTTTTTTCCCACATTTGTCAACTTATATCTATTCTCCTCTCTGCCGACATTCAACCCAACCCTGGACCCCCTGCCAATCACACTACCAACCCACCCTCATCACCTCTCCTTCCCCAAAATAAATCTCTCCTCTTTGCAACATTGAACACACAAAGTTTATGTAATAAAATACCCAGCTTCCATGCCTGGGTCCTCTCTATTACCGAAACATGGCTAAAACCTCATATCAAAGACCCTGAAATTACCCCTCCCAACTATAACATCATAAGAAATGACAGAACCCATAAGAAAGGTAGTGGAGTAGCCCTACTGCTTTCTTCCTCCCTATCCGTAACTCCATATACTAAGCATGTCCCCCAATTTGGCACTGCTGAGCTAACCCTGGCCCTCCTAAATATAAATAAACAGAAAAATATATGTATTTCTTCTCAGTACATTCCTCCTGGCAACAATATCCCTATTCCCGAGGAAATCCTCTCCTGATTCTCAGCTAATATAAGTACTGAAACTATAATTCTAGGTGATGTTAATATTAATTGGGCCACTATTCAATCCCCCACTACCTCACACAATTTAAACCTCTATAATTTTACCCATCTAATCAATTCACCTACTAGACCCTCTAAAGACAGCTCCTCTGGAAGCATCCTCGACTGGATACTAGTCTCTTATCCCCATACTATCTCTGAGAAGGGTACCATTCCTGTCTCCCTTAGTGATCACCTCCCTGCCTTTGCACATCATTCACCAACCTCTTTACACCAATTTCTCTAACTATATTTCCACTTGCTCGCTCAAAAACATCAACCCTCAATCCTTCTCTGACTCACTAAAACATACTAACTTGACGCCTTAAAAATCCCTCCCCTTGGATAATGCTGTTATTTACGTCAATACTACTTTCATCAGCCTAGTAAACATCTTTGCTTCTATCAAAACTAAAAGAGTTAAATAGAATACTGTCCCCTCGATAACCAAAGAAACTATAACCATCATGCACCTCTGGGACAAAACATGGAAAAATTACCAAAAACACAAATCTTCTTCCTCCCTGATTGACTATAAGCAACTTTGCAACAAAGTCAAACAACAGATAGCCTCTGACTGTAAATCCTATTACTCCTTACTTCAAAACAAGTACAAAACTAACCCTAAAAAGTTCTGGAATAGCATTGCTACCCTCTTCCATCCTGGTAATAAAGTAACCCCTGCCCTGATCCAAACACCTCAGACCTCTCCTTAGCTACCCAATTTAACTCCTTCTTCATTAACTTTATTGCTAAACTCACTACATCTTTTACAAATAATATACCTAGCCCACATTCACCTACCTCCCCCAACACACCCTCCTCAAGCAACAAAACTTCTCAACTCCACCCCTTCACTCTCAAACCTGTTTCTATCTCTGCCATTAAAAAACTCCTACACAATTTGAAGCCATGTTCAAATTCCCCTGATGACCTTCCATCTAACTTCCTTAAGCTAACTACCAATGACATAGCCTTCCCTAATTCCCATCCTAATAAACCAGTCAATCCAAGAATCTTATGTACCAATACTCTATAAGAAAGCCTTTATCATCCCCCTTCACAAAGGAGGAAACAGTATTCTCTCCCCTATCTCCAAAATCTTAGAAAAATGCATTCATCTACAACTACTACCCTACCTTCTTGATAACTATCTGCTTACCCCCACACAACACGGCTTCAGGCCTAGACACAGAACCACCACTGGTCTCCTCTCTTTCCTTGAAACTGTCAATTCTGCATGCGACTCCAGACATATTGTATCTACCCTCATGCTTGACCTATCTAAGGCCTTCGATACGATTTCACACAACCTCCTCTTGTCTAAACTCTCTCATCTTTACATAACCACCTCCTCTATCTAGCAACTGGTTCTCCAGCTACTTCTCAAATAGGCAGCAATCAGTCAAGTGAAAAAAATGTACTTCCCATTTCCTCTACACCCCGCATAGGAGTACCACAGGGGTCCATAATGGACCCTCTACTATTTAATATGTTTATAAATGACTTCCACCAATGTATTCCTAATGCCAAGCTCATCCAATATGCAGACACCTCTATGATAATCTGATCCTCTGAATCCCTCCCCATGCTACAGAAACTAACCCAAGAAGCCTTCCTAGCAACCGAGAACTGGATGTTTAACAGCCACCTAGCACTCAATGCTTCTAAGTCCAAAATCTTGATATTTACCCCCTCAAAGTATACTAATATTGATAAGAACTTGTTCTCTATAACTAGCCAAAAACAGGACCCCATAGAAATTGTACACCATACAAAACTACTAGGTGTCACGATTAATTAACAACTTGTCTGACATTCATCTTCAAACAAATATAAAGAAAACACACCAAAAACTAGGTTTGCTCTCCCGCCATAACCACTACCTTACTCCCTCCACCAAACATGCCCTTTCTACTACCTACCTTATCCCCTCCCTTTTTATATGGTGCCCCCCTCCTTACTAATCTCCATTCCAGTCTAAAGTCAAAACTAGCTTCCTGCTACAACAAAATCTCAAAATTTGTCACTGGTGCCAAATCCTCCACTCACCAATGTAATACCCTTCAAAAATTAAACTGGCTTGAATTGCCCCACCATCTCTCCTTCATCCAACTTTCTTATGCACATAAACTTATCTTTCAACCCTCTCTCTGCCCATCCATTAACTCCTCCCTCAAATTGCACCAGCCCGATGGTCTACTCAGGTCAAACAATCAAAACCTACTCAAAGTACCTGCTCGAACTCCAAGCAAATTCCTTTTGTCCTTCTCTCTGTCCCGACTCTGGAATTCCCTCCCTCCATGTATTTGTACCACCAACACATTGATTAGTCTATTTATAAAACAATTGCTTTTTACATTTTTGAAAAAAATATGATTGATTTATTATAAGAAACACTGACCCAAAAAATAAGGAGATCTTTGTAATGCCTATATCAGGAGGCAAAGCTATAATAGAAGGCAGCATCCCTGTGCTACCACTAAGCAACAGTTGTGTTAATGTAAGCAGAATGGGTGCACAGAACCAACAATGACAAACCAAACTCTTTTCAATCATTGCCTAACCACAGGCTTTGTTCCTGCAGAATAGGTTCATAGGTTCATAGGTTCATACTAGGCTATCTGCCCGAGGGCATTTACAAGCCTAGCCCATCGTTTTGTGGCTTAGGCCACCCCTTTAGTATGGGGAACTATACCCATTATTTTTCTGTGCCTCTGTCGAGCAGTGACACTGAGGTAATCCCTGGGGTATATCTGCGATCTCCCATCCATTGGTCAAGATTTCTCTTGAACAAGGCCAGCGAGGTGCTCTGCCTCACATGTACCGGGATTTTGTTCCACAGCATAGGAGTCTTTGGGTGATGAATCTATCCCTCCAGCACGTCCTATTAATAGCCGTGTCAAGGTTTAAGTCTCCCGCCCTTGTGGCTCTGATGGATCTAGATTTTTTGAGGTGAAGCATATTCATCAAATCTGGGTTTGACATGGCCTTGTATGTTAGGCAAAGGTCACCTCTGAGCAAGCGGTAAGCGACTGAATAGAGCTGGAGTTCTTTCAGTCGGGCAGCATAGGACAGATTTTTGAGACCCTTTATCCTTTTGGTGAGGAACTTTTGTGGCCTCTCCAGCTGCTGCAAGTGTCGGCTCAGATACATTCCGAATGGGGCATTGTACTCAATCATTGGTCTGATGAGTGATGAGTAAAGGGAGACTATGACCTCCCTTGATCTAGAATGGAAAACAGCTACAGTTATTCCCCTCCACAAAGGTGGCCTAGCAACAGACTCAGGGAATTAGAGACCTATAAGCCTGACTAACCTCATCTATTAGGCCATGGAACATATCATTATGTACCACATAAATAAAGACATAGGTGACCTCCAAACCCTGGATTTTACCCAGTTTGGCTTTGAGAGGGGCAGATCCTGCCTGTTAAATCTGGTGAATTTCTTTGAATGTGTGACCAAGGCCATTGATGAGGGCAAACCTGTGCACACAACATACCTCAACTTGGCAAAGGCTTTCAACAGAATCCTACATTTAGGCATTACTGATAAACTTAGCAAACTGAATATAAACCCCTTCGTTGTAAGATGGGTTACTAACTGGCTCACAAACCAGACACAGACTATCAAATTGGGTGACTCCACATCAGCCAGCAGACCTGTTACCACTGGGGTGCCATAAGCGTCAGTCCTGGGCCCCCTACTCTTTGATATATACTTCTCAGAAGTATAGGTCAAAACTAAAGGGTTTTTGCTGACCAAGTTTGCAAAGGACTGCAAACTAGGTGCAATCATTGAATCCCCAAATGATGTCAGTATACTCCAGGATGGTGTCACACAGCCAACAACTGGTGTATAAGTCACGGTCTCAAAACTGAATGCAAAGAAATGCATCATCATTCACTTCAGCACAAACAGTGTCCCTTCATACTATCAAATCAATAACACTACCCTAAGTAGCCATGAAGTGATAAGGGACCTGGGATCACAGGTTGACCATGAACTTAACTTTGACCACCAGGTGTCTACCATTGTAAGGAAAGCTTTCCACCTAACTCACTTGATTAGTAAAGGCATCACCTTGAGAGCAAAAGATGTTATAACCCCCCCCCCCTACTCAGCACTTTGAGTATAATGCCGCATTCTGTATGTACCATACTAAGCAACTACAATTAAAGAGAGCTCAGAGGTTTAACAAAGAAGATCAAGGGCCTCCAGTATGTGCTTTACATGAACCAACTAAAATCCCTGCCACTATACTCAGTATCATATAGATTTCTTAGTGGAGACTTATGACTGGCCTACAGAGCAACCTTAGACCTAAACGTACTGCATATCCATAAATAATTAAATAGGTCTAGGCCCACCCATTTCAGGGTCTTAAATATGGCCTGTGACTTAAATAGGGCATGTTGGAGGGACAGCTTTATCTCCCAGCGACTGCCACATCTTTGGAACAGGCTACCAATTCATGTGAAACAGACCACCTCTGTGACACTGTTCAAGAGGAACCTGGATGAGTGGATGGGGCACCATAAATTCTTACCAGGGATAGCAGCCACAGCCCTCCTAGACATGGGTAGTCATCACTAAATGCACTCTTGGGTATTGACTAGTACCTCTATGGTATTACATTGGTTGAAATGACTAGGCTTAAAATGACCTCCGGGTCAATAGCCTAGTAATCTCCTATGATCTTACGAATGCAGAAACAGAAAAGGACCAGTAATTCCCAGGTGCGTGCCCAATGTCAAAAGGATGCAACATAGAATATGTGCCAAATTACATTCGCATTGTCAGTACACAAACAACATCTTCTACTGCGCCATCACTCTGTTGGTCTTACTTTCCACATTTTCCATTCCCTCTTTAATCATTTAGTGTTTTTGCTGCTCTTTATCCATACCTGGAGCTCATTCTATGCATGCTGTCTGTACAAAGGTGTATTTCATGTCCAGATTAAAACTGCTTTCTTCTAGTTCTAGTTGTTAGCTTTTGATTACATTATTTCTAAGCATCAATTCTGTACCCTCACAAATCCCATTAATGACTTGTGGGCCTGTATCATGCCTCCCATTTTCCTGTATCATGCATCCCATTTTCCTGTATCATGCCTCCCATTTCCTGTATCATGCCCCCCATTTTCCTCCAGTTTCTAGTGAGCATACTTCCAGATTGCCTTAGCTTTTCTTTTTACTTTGTTGTTTCCATTCTTTTGATTAGTCTAGTAACCTTTACTTTCACCATTTCTAACAGCGGAGTCCCTCTTGCAGTACAGTCTCTAGAACATGGCACACTAACCTAGCTAAGATCATACCTATCTCTTATAAATACATCCATCTGCATGAAGTCTGTTCTGTTTGTTTCTCAGTCTAGCATTCTGTTTGTCATGGTTGCTGCTTTCTTAGCGTGTTTCAGGAAACTTGTCACAATGACTCTGCCACAATGATGCTTGCTCCAAAGATTTTGTAATGGCCATTTGAGTGGAATTTAGCAGTTTGTAGCTCATGTCCACTTCCTGAACAACTCAAATTTATTGCATTTAATCTATCAGCCCAATTTGCTAGTGTTACCTATCTTAAATTTGTTTTAGATTAGCTTCCCAACTATCAGCTGCTTTTCAAGTTTTGTTTGATTCATGTCAATTTGCATTGAGTGCAATTGCAGTGAATACACTGATGACAGTGCGAGTGTCATTTGTGGGTCTCAGACTTGCTGAAAAACACTTTTAATGAAAATTGAACAAGTTTTCCCCCCATAGGCCAAGGTCTCTCACTCCCCCAAATTATATATACCGACTCCACAGTCCCATTATAGTGGGGAAAAGTGCAACCTCAATGATCACTGAAAATGTTTTTCAGCAAGTTCGATTCACACAAATGGCACTTGCACTGTGTCTTTGTTGACGGCTCCTATTTTACGCCATGCAGATGCACAAATAGGTTAATTCTGTTATTTTTTCCTTCAGTGTTATGTCTAACAAATTTATAGAGAAAAGATCAGCTGTAGGAGGGTGAATGTGACAGGGAACACAGCACAATGGCATGGCAGTTACCTATCCAGCAATGAGAGGGCTCACTCTGGCCTACCCATACCAAAGGCAGAACGTGATACAGAGGACCAAGTGACCCCATTACATAGGTAAAGGCATGACTATTCATACAGAAGGTGGGGTAAGCTACAGGATGTGCAGAGTAATGCAGGCTTACAGAGCAATGATGCAAGATTGTCATCAGTGATAACACACTTGTTACTGCTATCAGTATAGGGGGTGTGACAATGGTCATAATGCGTAGGTGCAATGACACCAAATGGGGTGAAGAGTGCATTGTGCATACATATGGGTCAGCCATGGACAATCTTGTGCAAGTACACTGACCGACATGTTTAACCCAGAGGTGTACATCTCTTGCTGTGATCCCCAAGCAATGGCAAATGCTGAAAATGTTCAACACTCAGGAGACTGAAATGTTACTGTAGACCTATATACACATGGTATGTGCATCATGCCCAGTGGCAAAACAGACATGGCATTCTGGGACGAGGTGTGACAGGGAACAGTGCAATACATTAGTGCTGAAGGTGGCTTTAATAGGCCCACAGTACAGGTACAGTGAAGGGTAACAGACATGCTGCTCTATACCAAGAACAAAGAATGGGACATATCCACAATATGAGATGGACCAGCTACCCAGAAGTGATTCACAAAGAAAAAAGAGCTCCTGATATCACAGATAGGGACTGGTGAACTGATTCTTAAACCTGATGGTGGCTTGGGTGTTGGAGCTGAGCTCGGAAAGTCTGACCAAGGGATACATCAGGCATATCTCTCAACGGTCTAGATTTTTTTCCTCATATTTTTGGTCTCTTCCACATAAAATGTGTTGCTTTCTTGCAACTCATTGAGGGTTGAAGTCACTAAGTAATGACACACATTTGAGTTTAAGACATCACATCCTTTAGAAAATGCATTTTAATAGTAAACATGTTATTCTAGCAACTTTCCTAGTTTATTAGAGCAATATTTAAAATCTGACCCTATTTTTGGGCCTTTGTCCCCTCATTATTTTTGGCTGTGTCCAGATTTCTTACACTGAGGGGTTGACAGGTATGGCATCAGATTAGTAATAGCAGGTACATTCTTTGTTGCACAGTGACCTGCATGGGATATGCATTCAGAAAAACATCTATGCATATCTCTTCCAAAGGTACGTACAGGCTGGAACTACAACACCTTGCACTACAATGTATATATTTGCTCATATTGCTTTCACAGATTGTGTCTTGCTGCCATAAGATATATATATATATATATATATATATATATATATATATATATATATATATGTATATATATATATATATATATATATATATATATATATATAATATGTATACACACACACATACATACTGCTACAGGTAGGCTCTTTAGGTTTTCACAGATTCCACTGGTGGAAAATCTGGTGCGACAGAACAGGACGTGGAGATTCTGGTGTGACAGAACAGGACATGTCTGATGTCAGCAAGTCTGTGGCAGACAGTGATGACTACATGTACATGGCACAATCAGATAACACACTGGCATGGTCAGCACTGCTAACACTGGAGGGCTGACAAAGTTTCCCCATATGATATCATGGCAGATGAGCAAGTCACCCTTACAGCCTCACCAGGGTTTGGTGCTGGACACCCTGGAAGAATGACTCAGACTACACAGAAGTCACCACCACAGATAACATCTCTCATTTGCACTGGCTCTGGCAAATATACATACACCATGGAGAAATGCATGTTGCTGGACATTGCTGCCATGACTCTGTCTTTTTCTAACACAGGTGCAGCATTTGGTAGCAATCAGCTGATGTGCAGGTCAGTAAATGAGGCATAAACAGCTCTTACACATACCATGGTAGAGTTAGTGAGTGTGCGGCTAGGCCTACATGATGATGTACAACATCTGCGTGGTCTGTGGAATGACCTGTGGTGTCTGCATAGTGACATGGCAGATAGGGGCAAGGAGTAGACAATTCTATTCAGATTATTGGTAGCCTACATATTATCCAAAGGTGCAACAATAAGGCAAATGGTAATCATATTCTGTTCTGTCTCTGGAGGCCATGCTAACTGTGTATGTGTGAAGGCCCAAAGGATGGGGATAATCACAGTCCAACCATATAGAAATGATGCACACCATTCCAGAGACCATATCACTATTGATTCTGATCTCAATGGTCAACACACATGGCCATGACCAGTTGCATGGTTGTGGCTGATGACACTTCTAAGGTTCCACTTGTGGGATGCCTCACTATCCCATATGCTTCTGTTCATGCTGTTCTACACCATCATTATTCATATTTGGCTGACAGGGAACCATACCTTTCCACAATCATTATCTAGGTCATGGATGCTGTACATCTATTAGCTCCCAACATGGACACCAATAAGGGTTCTTAACTTGCCCCTGAAGTGCTAAGCTGCTCCTGCCAATGACTGCATCCAGTCATAAAACAGCAGACTAACACAGTACATTTGGCCAATAATCACAACATGGCAGCTTCAGTCTGGAATTGACTCACCCCCCCCCCAACTTGTCATCCACCTTAATGACATCTCCCATGAAACTCGACCACATAAAAGCGGTGCTGTCACCTGCCATTGTGCACCTTCACATCTGTGCAAATTATGTTAATGACTGTGCACTGCTCACTTTCTAACCTGTGTAAGTAAGATAACAGTTTATGCATGGCAAGTCAGTGCACTGTATTGCATAGTGTGGATATGATAATGTATTGATTTGATTCTGCATTGTCTGTATCCATGGCCCATTATTGTGGACAAAACACTGCCCCTTTACCAATGCCAAATTGTAATGCCCACACCTCTTTCTTGTATAGAATATATCAGTAGGTAATTGATCTGATGATCCTTCACACAACTCTTCATCTGCTGCTTGACAGATGTCTCATGAAGTACTGTGATGTTCCCTTACTGTTGTATTCACTTTCATACTGCCATATTATGTAGCATGGTATGTACCACAAATGTTTGTCTGCAGGTCTCGGGTATAAAGTGCAGTGCACCATTGGATGCACCCTAGCAATGGGAACATTCCTTTTGGAGTCCAAACATGTTTGACAATCTTCTGTATCTGCAAATGAGTAACGCTGTTGTGGTGGTCTGGGAGGTTTCAGAAAAAAATCATCATCCACAGTATGAAGGCATATCCAGTATCAGCTGCAACACACAACAGTGTGTACCATTCTATGCCCATTTGAATGGGAACAACATATACCTCCCTATATACTCTCCAAAGTGTGCACCTACTAAGTGATCCTGTAGGAAGTCACCCTGCACAAACCATTGATAAATGTTATATGTTAACCAGATGTGGGAATTATGGAAACTCCTAAGGTGGCACATTGTCACCTTGCATATAATACCCTGCATATTGCAAATCACATGGTAGTTGATGTACTGCATACTATGTGGAGGAGGTGAAAACGTGATGTTCATATGTGTGAAATCAATGGCTCCTACAGCCTCAGGAAAATGAACTGTGTTTCAAAATGCCTTCATAATGTTGGTTCTCCCCTCTGCTGCACAAAGAAACCAAATATGCTCCTTCACAAGCTCCAACATAATTTCAAGGGGCTGGTATAGGATCCATGACGTAATGCCTTTAAAATTCTACTAGTGTCCCCTGTCAGATGCTGGAAGGTCCCTATAGTAGGAATAGTTAATGCAGTTCATACAATACTATCCACAGGTATGAGAGGTTGATGCATTGCCCTCAAGTCTATTTGCGGCTGACAAATATCTACTAGCTCCTGTATGGTCTCAAAGTTGTAATTGTAGAAATGAATGCATGCTAGGTGCTGACAGACCTACCAACACTAGAGAAGGTGGTGATGTCCAATGGTGGGATCATTTGACACTAAAACAAACTATTTTAATGGGCATGGAAAAGTGACCAATCAAATTGCTAGCTATGTATGCTTCAAATCTGTTCCATGCACAGGAAGAAGCTAGTGCAGGCTATCTGGATCTCACACAGGCAAGAAAAACTAGTCAAATTGTTAACTACCAGTGCATTGAATTTATTTCATGCAGGTCACCTGTGCCCTCATAGAATTCAGAGCCAAATAAAATGCCACAGTCTTGGAAAGCCATTTATCAGAGGAAACTGTCAAACACAGAACTATTCCAAAATGACTAGTAGCAGCAGATACAGAAGGAATCACCACAAAAGAATACCTCCATTGTAGCATAAAACGTCTTTTATTTGCAAACCAAAAAATGAGCGCTTTCGCGTAGAAAGACTACGCATCTTCAGATTTAATTATGAATGAGAAAAAGACTTATTTTATACAAAATTTTTTGGCAGGCAAGCCAAGTAATCAATCAATCAATTAATTCATTACATAAATAGTTAACAACTTAAAGTACTGAAGTGCTTAAAGTGCTCCTACCATTTAAACTAATTAAACTGTTTGAAACTCTTTAAATGCAAACTGTCCATTACAACAACAATAATTCATCAACTTTGCATAAGGCATATAATACGCGTTATATAGCGCATAAGTAAACAAAACTAATATTGCATTTTCAAGGCATTTCATGGAAAATTACCCATTGAAAGTGCTTAATAAGCTCCTACCATTTAAATATTTAAAATATTTAAAATATTTAGATGGTGACTACCCAATGCAACAGTAATAATTCATCCGAATTTGCGTGAAACATATAACACGACACATAAACAAATAAAAATAAAAAGAATAAAATAAAATAATGTAGTTATGTTTCAAGGCATAATGTTCATGAAACTTCTCAACATCATTTGAAGAAATCTTTTAAGATGTAAAATATTCATGAAATTTCTAAATGCCATTTGAACATATCATTTAAAATGTCACTTGAAAATATAGTAAAGAATGTCTGTTATTTTAGAACCTCAGTCACCCATTATAACATATAGCATATATTACACTAATGGCATCCAAGCAACATAAAAGGTTCAAGCGCCAAACTATGTATACAAATGTGTAATTTATATATGAAAAAAGTATAATTTATATATGAAAAAAAACAATCAAATACCAAAATTTGAAAAACAATCAATGAGAATATATTCCCTTACGAGAATAAACATAGTGCGTATACTGACATATAATTCACTTTATTCACTGAAAAGACTTTTGTATGGCTATGGAAAATTTTTTTTATATATATAGAAACCTATAGAAAATATAAAAATGTAACAGTGCGCATAGCGAATGTTAACTGTTAATGGTGTATATGGATGTAAAATATGGATGTAAAATATGATTTTAAATATGTAAAAATTAAATGATAAATGTTAAATGACTTAGCAAATATGTATATAAAAAATATGTATATAAGAACCTCATTATAAATTCCCATTATCAACTGTTAGTAAACAGGAAATTAATAATTATTAAAATATGAATAAATCAAATTTCAATGTTACATGAATATAAAAAACAAATATAAACTCATGAACATATGTAAATTAAATCATAATTTCCTGTTATTCAACACAGGTTTGATTGAGATAAACTGATTGATGCCTGGACTAACATGTGCTTTTAAAGTAAGTATCCATTTAAGTTCAATACAAGCCAAATGGTTAATGTTATCACCTCCTCTAGAATTTTGAGTGACCAATTGTAAGACTTTGAAGCTAAAACTGTATGATACATGATCCTGTACATGCTTCGCTAACGCATTTTGCTCATTTCCTTTTTTAATGTCATAAAGGTGATTATATACCCTGTCTCTTAGTCTCCTCTTAGTGAGACCTACGTAAAATACGTCACAGTTTTCACAAGTTGCAAGATATATGAGATTGGTACTGTCACAATTAGAGTAACTATTTGGCGTAAACGTGTATAAGCCTTCTGGATGTTTAAAAAACTGCTTCTTAGAAATGTATGGACACATATGACAATGGCCACAGGGATAAGTTCCACTCTGAGGAGGTTTAGTGATGTTCTGTAGATTGTATTTTTCAATACATAGTAGTTGTTTAAGGTTGTTACAATTTTTATAACTAAACCTAGGATATTCACCAACAATATTTTTAGTGAAGGGATCCATAATGAGTATGTTCCGTTTTTTTCTAACTACATTCCTAAGAGAAACAACATCACTGGTGTATTTCATAGTAAATGACAACTTCTCTTTAAACTTGCCATTAGTAGGTTTAGCTGTTGAAAAAACCTGTTGGACACCACGATCTATGTTAACAGTATCTGATGTTGCAGTACCAGTCACCTGCTGTTTACATTTTCTTATTAAATTATTACTATAACCTCTTTCCTTGAATAGTGATTCTAGTTGTTGTATTTCATGTAAAAAAACATCATTGTCAGAGCAAATCCTAGCTATTCTATTAAATTGACTAGTGACGATTCCTGGGAAGGTATGTCTGGGATGCATACTTTCATATTTCAACAAGGTGTTTCTCCAAGTTGGTTTTCTATAAAGCGAGGTATTGATCATTCCATCAGCACTAAATTTCAAGGTTAGGTCCAAAAAATGAACCTGTTCTTGTGAAGTTTCAACAGTAAACCTTAAAAAGGAACTAGTAGTTTCTATATCTTTAATAAATTGAATGCAGTCAGCTTTACTTCCTTCCCAAACAATGAGGACATCGTCCACGAATCTTTTATATAGCTTAATATTACTATATTGTCTATGTTTAAATAAAAAATTACATTCCCATTCATAGACAACAAGGTTTGCATAACTATTCGCACAGGGGGTGCCCATAGCAACCCCCCATTTTTGAAGATAATATTTATCTTTAAACATAAAAATATTGTTATTAAGTACAAGTTCCAATAGATGATTAATTAAGAATTGTCTATTATTACTATAATGAGAACATGTTAACATAATCTCTCTTATAGCCTGGAGACCCAATTCATTCAGTATGCACGTAAATAAATCTTTTACATCCATAGTGACTAATAAATAATTAGTAATATCTTTTTCTAACTTAAATCCTTTCAAAAATTGTATTAATTGAAAAGAATCTATAAGTATATTAGGAACTTCATTAACAATGGGTCTTAAAAGATGCTCTACAAAAGATGAGATGGTAGAAGTGCTCCACCTCTCACTGGAGACAATAGGTCTCATAGGCACTGGCAAAATATTTTTATGTATCTTGGGCAAACCTTTAATGATAGGAACAACAGGAAACTCAACCAAGAAATACTCATAAGTTTCACAACTGATTTGACCGCATATTAATAAGTCATAAAGATCTTCTTGTATTTCTTTAATAATGTTCTTAACAAAATCAATTGTGACTGTTTGATAAGTACTCTTATCTGAAAGGAGGGTGGTCATGGTAGCTTCATAATCAGTGGTATTAAGCACTACCATGGCCCCACCCTTATCAGCTGGCTTAATAGTAACTTCAGGATTTCGTTTTAGCCAAATGAATGACTTCTGTTCATTTTCAGTAATATTAAAATAACAGCATCTTTTCTGATTCATAACAAAAAATCATAAAAATCTTTCTCACATAGTTTCATGAAACATTCTATATGGTGTGGAATGATAGGCATGAAACTACTTTTACATTTAAAAAAATCCCTTAAAACATCAGTTTGCATGATCACTTTATCTTTAAAGAACACTTTCAATGCTACATTATGACAAAATAGCCTAAGGTCTGTCAGAACATCACTTAACAGGCTAGTTTGTGATGGAATAAAGTTAAGCCCTTTGTTAAGGAGTGAAATGTCAGACTCAGTAAATGTTAAGTCTGACAAATTACATACTAGACTGTTCAGTTCCTTTGTTTTCTTGTTAGTCCGTATTTTTCTTCCAACCCTTTCCTTTTGCGTGGTCCCCTGCTGTTGGAGCGACCTCTCCAGCCCGTTTGCTGCTTTACTGGGAAGGGTAAAAAACGGGTGGTAGCTGTGGCTGTGTCTTTGGGTTTGGCTCCTGCCGAATTATAATTCTTGGCTGCTTCTTGATTAGGAGGCGGAGTATCATTAGGATAGTGGCCTCCGCTAAAACTGTTCGTCAATGAAGTTGTTGGAAACGCTTCAATAGTTGAAGTCTTGTTGGAACTATTCCAAAATATAAAAAAAATATCTAACTGGCAAATTAATGCAAAACAACATCAAGCACCAAAAATGCATACCCCACTGAAATACTTTACTAAGTTGGCATAATAGTAAATAAATTAAGAAAAAGAAGAAAACAGGAATCAGGACTATGACACAAATTAGACACCCTTTATGGTACTAAAAGATCTAAAATCTCAAATTTAAATGCATTATATGATCAGAAACTGTTAAAGGCATGCGGTAATCTAAAAAACAATCTCCTGAAGAAAGTGAAAGAAAAAGCAGCCAAAATAGAAAATTAAGCAGTTTTAGGAAGAAACACAAAGTGAATAACATAAAGCAAAAATAGTCATCACAACAACAGAAAGCAGTCAAATTACATACACGCAAAAAAATGCAGTAGAATGGCTCTATCAGACATTCTTTAACCTAAGAGGTAAATCTGAAGATACAGTGCACAAAAGTAAAATACTACTTGAATATAGATGTATATCAAAATAAAAAAAAGTACACAACATTAACAAATATACATAATTAAATAAAGGCAACAAGCATACCATCAGCTAAACTAACTTAAGAAAATTGATAGAGGACATTTCTACAACTCTTGGAAGTTTCTGCCAAAAGTGTTACCCTTGTAAATATTTTAGGGTACAACAAGCAGATCATCAGCCAAATCAACTTAAAAAATGATGGTGAGGTCATTACTGCTTGCATATAAGTGTCTTTCTCATCTGGGCTCATTCATCTGCCAGATCTCAAGAAAAATCTTGTGTAGTCTAAGCACGTTTGTCAAATGGACTATGCAATAACATGCAACAGTTGTCAGATGAGTCCCTTAAATGACTACAATGAAAATTTCAGACCAGAATTCCACACAATTAGTTACAATCCACACACAGCTATCACTGTTCTCATACTTTGCTAGCATATAGGCAGCTAAGAAACCCAACAAAACAACTTATCACCAAGGATAGAAAAACCTATTATACAACTAAACAAAACATACATGTAAATTATCCAGAACTTTTTAGGCTAAAATTATTAAACTGTTAAATCCAGGATAAGCTACACAGCCAACACCAAACACACATAAACAAAATGATACTGTGGTCAACCATTTCAATATCCACTTTATATAGACAGTATAGTCATTAAGCAAATGGGGTGTCTAATCAAGCTTTTCAGGTTCCTAATCAATCACATAACCTCCATAAACATTTATGCTTCCTATTGGTTCTCACAGATACCATCTAAAAATACCTCATAAAATGAGAGCCTACTAGAACTAGCTTTGAAAATCTACCAATGATAGCTGAGTGTGTGGCATATCCAGTCTCATTTCTGATAAACCAATGCATATCTGAAAATAAGATCCCTCCACTATTGAAAACAATCTCTCATTATTCCCACTGCCATTCTATCTTCCATATAATAAATATTAGAAAAATGTATTCATAAGCAACGTATCAGCTAGATAACAGATAATGAGCTTCTGTCTTCAACCCAACGTGACTTCCGTCCTCATCTCGCAACTGCTGCTTTGCTGAACTTTACTAATACTGTCTACATCCACACAAAACACTGGAAGCCTAGTCTCCACAATCTTCCTAGAGTTATCAAAAGCTTTTGATACTATCTCCCACTCAAAGCTCTTACACAAACTATCATCCTTAGGGATCACCAACTCTTCATTGCAGTGGTTCCATAGCTACCTTTCAAGCTGAGCACGAGCAGTTAAATGGAAAAAATGATTTCTCTCCCTTCATGCCTGTAAGTATCAGTGTCCAGCAAAAATCTATACTAGGCCCCATACTTTTCAACATATTCATCAATGATCTCTACATTGCTACAAAAACTGCTACCTTTGTTAAATATGCTGATGACTCTACCCTAATTTGCTATGCCAGATCTCTCTCTCTCTCTCTCTCTCTCTAAACCTCAACACTTTACACAACAATCTTTCTTATCATTTGAAACATGGGTAAATAATTACTTCTAAAACTTAAAAAAATAAATCACTGCTTTTCACCCCCACAACACATCTCTACTAAAACAACACTATTCGCTATCATCTCTGCCAATGACATTGTAATAGATCAAGTAAAGCACACACAATTGCTGGGTGTCTTCATAGATGACCAGTTGAAATTCAACTACCACGTATTGCATGTGGTTAAAACAAGTCATCAAAACTAGGTGCATTATACAGAGTAAAAACCTAACTCATTGACAATAAAGAAGACATACAGCCTGTACTTTCTTATCGCCATCTCTGCTGTATGCTACCTCAGTCTT
>NC_056745.1:566789958-566817650 GCF_019279795.1 Protopterus annectens
AGGCAACTTCTAAATGTCCCAAACAGTTCCTTGTTCTACCCATCTCTGGGTTATTTGTACATACAATATAATGGCTAAAAACTGCCATGGGAAAAGGCTAGGCTTTTTAAGATCCTCACTGATCAATAACCTATGAACTTAACAGCAAGGTATACCTGTTTTGCACTGATTAGGATTTGGATTTAATTTAAAGTTTTTTTCAAATTTCACAACAAAAACACAGGTAACCATTTGATAAAACAAAATCCTTTCACATTGAAAATAGACTTGGCATGAGAAACAGTAGACTTCTCTTCCCTTGAAACTCCCATGTATTGAAAATGCATCTGGCAGTCCATTAAACTACAAGAGACCTGTTGTAATTTGTAGTCAGTAATACGTAGTGAAGCATTAATTAGCAGCTATGTCAAGAATGCAATAATGCAAAAGACAACTGTGAAATGCATTTGCTAACAGCCTAAGACAGCCCACTGGACACAAGTGAGCCTTTTCTGGAGCAGCCCAGGAATACTAACATTGACAGAGTCACAAAGAAAACCAAGGCAAAAGGAGTCAAACCATTTGCTATAGGAAGCAGCTCATTAACAGTTCATAACCTTATTCATCTACACTAAATACCAGACAAACTACTCTTTCCTTAACATAGTATATTTCATACTCACATGCCTGCAAAAAACAAGCTCAATTAAAAATGTATTCATAGTTAAAATATTAACATTAAACTCATGCTGTCCAATTTACTCACAGCTAAATAATACACACAATCAACATTAAACTGAACAAAGAAACCAAGACATACCCAAAGACCATGGTTCATAGGTTCATAGGTTCATAGGTTGGTACTAGGCTATCAGCCCTAGGGCCTATACAAGCCTAGCCATAACAATTCCCTGGCTATTTCTTCCCACATTATTTACTTTCCTGGACCCCTGTCTAGCAGGGTGACTGACGTGATCCCTGGGGTGAATTTCCTTTCTCCCATCCAATCATCAAGGTTCCTCTTGAAGAGGTCCAAAGAGGCACTCTGCTTGACATGTATGGGCAATCTATTCCAGAGTCTGGGGAGTCTCTGGGTCAGGAACCTATCCCTCCAGCATGTTTTGTTTATTGTGATGACAAGGTTTAGATCCCTGGAGCGTGTAGCTCTGAGGGATTGGGATTTCTTTAAGTGTAGCATGTCCAACAGCTCTGGGTTTGACATGGCCTTGTATGTTAAGCAGAGATCACCTCTGAGTAGACGATATGCGACAGAGTATAGCTGGAGTTTTTTAAGGCGGTCAGTGTAGGGCATCTGCTTTAGGCCTGTGATTCTTTTAGTGAGGTATTTCTGAGGCCTTTCCAGTTGTTGCAGATGTCTTGAGAGATACATACCAAATGGGGTGTTGTATTCTATAATGGGTCTAATGCGGGATGAGTACAGTGGGACAATGACCTCCTTTTATCTGGATGAAAAGCCCTTCATGATGAGGTGTGCCACATAGAAGGATTTCCTGACTGTTGTGGCGATGTGGTTATCGAAGGTGAGACCACTGTCCACCTGTGTCCCTAAGTTTCTTATCACACTTTCTGTGTTTAGTGTACTGTCACCTATATGGTAATTCATGGATACATGTTTTTTCCCAAAGGGGATAACAATACATTTCTTGGCATTGAGCTTGAGCCCATGGCTCTGGCACCAAGCATCTGTTTCTGTAAGGCCCTTTTGTAGAGTATCCACATCATTTGGGATTCAATAATGGCTCCCAGTTTGCAGTCATCTGCAAACTTTGTTAGCCAGAGTCCCTTAGTGTTGACCTGTACTTCAGAGAAGTAGATGCCAAACAAGAGCGGCCCCAGGACTGAACCCTGAGGTACTCCACTTGTCACTTGTCTGGAGGTGGAGTTGGAGTCGGCTACTTTTACAGTGTGGGTTCTATCAGTAAGCCATTTAGCAACCCATTGGGTGACATAGGGATTAATGCCCAACTTAGTAAGTTTATCTATGATTCCAGAGTGGGGGATGGTGTCAAAGGCCTTGGCAAGGTCTAGATAGGCTGTGTGGACCACCTTACCCTTGTCCATGGCTCTGGAGACTGATTCAAAGAAGTCAATCAGGTTCAGGAGACAAGATCGGCCCTTCACAAACCCAAACTGGGTGGGGTCCAGTGTTTGAAGGTTGCCAATGTCTTTGTTTATATGATGATGCTCATATGATGATGCTCAAGTTTATTACAGTCAATTACTTTGTTTTCACCATAACTACTCTGGGATGCAGGAATCAAGTATGTATAAACACACACACACACACACACACACACACACACACACACACACACACACACACACACACACACACACACACACACACACACACAGATGAGGCAATCACTTACAGCCCCCTTGTATGACTATGTCCACATCAGATATTTTCTTACAATCAAATGAATGAACAAATACCTTAATAATGACCTAGTAGTGTATTTCAGCTCACTTCGGTTTGAACCATACAGCCCATGCTCTCCCGAATCAGATATGAACACCCCAAATCAGGAACATACCTTAAATATTTATCTTATATACTTAGCAGTTACTAAACTGTTGAGCTTTGAATTAGCGAGCATTTTCTGAAAGATATAAATCTGAAACTCACTTGCCTGTCATTATCTAGTGATTGCAATTCATAACAATTTGCCAGAAAGCCACAAATTTTAAAAGGAACAGAACAAAATTTCTTTACTAAAGCATTCTGTACAAAACCAAGAATAATGAGAAGACAAAAAGGGACATATTTAAAAAATTGTTTTATGTATTTGTTAACCAGCTAAACCCACTAGACAAAGTGTCTCTTCTCTGGGGTGACCCAGAAGCACTGACTGGTCAAGTGACTTGCTCAGTCACACAACAGGCAAATAGAGGTGAAATTATTCAAACACTGTTTTTTTTTTTACTACAGGAAGAAGTTTTTTTATATCTCAGTGCCTTAAATGCCAGACAACTCCAAATCACTAAAAACATTAACAAACTTGTAACTTTTGGATGAGCATGCATTTTCTGAAGCGTAAAAACTATGAAACTATAATGGCTTGCACTACTGACTTTCAATAATCTTCAATGATTTATCAGGGGAAAAAAGCAGTTAACAAGGGACAGGGCAAAATCAGTGATGGTCTACAAAATCAGAAATACATTCGAGGCAGACTACTCTAATTCATTCTAAAAGTTAATAGAACAACACATTTTGCTTCAATGTGTGTTTTCTGAACAACAAAGTCTATGAAACTCTACGGACTGGCATTGTTGACTAACAGTAAATCTCAATGAGTTATAACCTTCATTGGTTTATCAAAAAATGAAGACATGAGGGAAGAGCTGGCTGTTTGTGCATAGGAATAATGCACTAAGCTCCTAATGAGTTGCATTCTATAGCCAAGGGTACAGGGTTTCATTTTTTCTACCTCCATTTGCCTACTGTATGACTCTAAGCCAGTCACTTAACCAGACAATGCTCCTGAAAAACTGATTTTACCATATTAACAAGTGCATTTTAATAACAAGCAAAAATTATTTATTTATTTATCTATGTATTTATTTATTTATTTATTTTTACATTTATTGACCAGGATAGTCCGACTGGATATATGTCCATTTTCAGCGGAGGCCTGGGGAGAAAATCTCCAAGATAATAATACACATTGAACATTTAGTAAATGCTAGTTTCAAGCAGATTACAGTCATAAGCAATACCAACATTTAGCACATATAGTACTAACTTATTATAAAACACAAAACATTACATTATTTTCAAAGTTATATATACATACAATTACATTCAGGTTTGAGACACATTGAGCAGCAGTTATACAATTGACCCTTCCTGAAATGGAGTAGTAGAAAAACGTTAGAAGTAGTTGAAGGTAAGGCACCTAAGAAATAGAGAGGTCACTAGTCGGGGGTTAGTGCAAGGACATAACTAATGAGATATGAAGTATTTCTTGAGTTTGTTTTTGAATTGAGTTAGTGAGGGTTCTAGGGTCAAGTCAGCTGAGAGTCTGTTCCATGTTTTTCCAAAAGAGTTGGCAAACATAGAGTCCCCAGCTGAGTAGTTGAATTTGTATGTTTGAACTACTCAGCTGAGCTACTCAATGTTTTAACATTACTAGTCTTTTGAATAAGGGATCCAAATCAGAATACCAAGTCTGTCTGGGGCATCCTTAGGAGCTGTTCAGTGAGAGGAAGGTCTTGCTCTCTCACACATACACACACATGCATGGACAGTGGAAATTTGCAGCTGAGCAGGAAAAAGATATGCGGCTTTACACTGAATGAGTGAGGTATTTTCTGATATCTGGCTTATTGGCACATATGTTGCATATTCAAGCCAATATAAAGTGCAGCTAAGTGGGCAATGTGGGTGGAACCTCAAGTTACATTCTGGCTATTACCGACTTTTACCATAACAAAAAAATAAAGATTTTTTTTAATGAAAGTTTTACAGTTTCAGGTACCGGGGCATGTTACCCTGTGTGCCCCAGTGTAATGCTTCCCAGACTATATAGTATTCCCTTACTGCATTGTGGTTTGGTATCCTAACTGTGATTCATAAAGAAATAAAAGTCATCAGGTATGATAGCAAGCTGGGGGGTCAATACTATATTATGGTAATGAGGTGATCTGGTGATGTGTGAGTTCTCAACGGTGAGAGCTCACCAGCATCATTTTGTGGTGGCTGGACAGGACTGTGTGAAACTGAATGGAACTCCACTGCTTGTTGATATTTCCTTACAATGCAACAGTTTTATTAGGAGAGGGGTTACTGCACAAATCTGCTCTTCAACACTATGTCTTGAGCAACACATCTGGTAGCTTTACCATGTCTTTTAAGGACTTTACTTAAGTAAAAGATATCTTACACTACTATTCTTATTCACTGTGGGACTACTTATTTGTGTAACACCCCACTTAATCACATGAAAGCAACAGTACTTGATGCTATTGAATTATTAGAAAACAACAAAATAAAAGTTGTGCTTGGAGAAAGTATCCCAAACATGAACATGGAATGATTATTTACACACTAAACTCCTTTATTTAACAATTGGCTGGGATATGTATGTATAATTCATAATATTTCCTTTGGTAATTTACTGGGATGAGTTTATTTGGCATTAACAAATCTTTGCCTTTGACATGTTACATTTGAGTCAATATGTATCAAGTTTATCCACAATAAATTAGCTACTTTGTTGAAAACTGTTTTAGGTCATCCAACCCTGATTGACTTTGAATCTCATCTTGCCAAAGACCAAATAATACTTCAAGTGTATGCTCCGTTATGTACCCTCAAAAGGACCATACTTAGTACCTCATTACACCTCCCTCTCCAATGTGTCTACTATGCATTTGCTCAATTTTATACAAACAAAAAATGTTAATTGTTGACCTATTGGACTATATCAATGTAAAATTGTTACTTAGCTTCTTTTTAATGCAACTTTAACTTTATGCATGTATCCCAACATATGTGAATTGTTTTGCTATAACTGCTATTATATCAATATTGTTTAAAATTGTACTTGTTTTAAAATGTATTACTGGAGCTTTTCTCCTCGGGTCTCCACTGAAAATGGGCCACAAGTCCAGTTGGACAAACCCGGTTAACAAATGTCAATAAATAAATAAATAAATAATAAATGCTGCTGCAATAAAAGGAATTTTAGCTAATAGATATAATGATTTACTTTTTGTTTCACAATATGAGAAGCTGGGCATTTTGGCAATAACTGAAGCATGGGATGCTACTAATGTACGGTTTCCTGGATATGTGAAGATAGAATGTCTTTGGACTTAAGGAAATGGGGTGGTGTACTAATTCTGTTAAAAGATGGTTTAGTATATGAATTAAATTAACTTCGTATTGGTGCTGCGGTAGCGTTGTCGCCTCACAGTAAGACGTTGTCCTGTTCGATTCTCAGCTAGAGCATCTTCTGTGTGGAGACATGCGTAAATGGGCATACCTTCGTTGAAGGTTGTGCATCAGGGCCAGTGACTCAGCACGTAAAAATCTATTGCCAATCATTAGCGGACCGGAGTTCTGCTGTGGCGGCCCCTAACCGGGAAAAGCCGAAAGACACAACAACATTGACCTTATTTCTATTGACATATATTCTTCTTCTGGATCAAGCACTATGAGATTAATTTGTCATTACAGAAAACCTTCAATGGACTCTAATACTCACAAAGAATTTACTAAATTCCTAGATTCACAGTTTAAACATAATTTTGTTATCCTGTTCTGTTATTTGAATTAACCAAATATAAACTGGTTGGACTGTTTATCAAATAAATAATTTGAAACAGTATTTTTAGATTGTTTACTTGCAATTTAATATGATTCAATTAATTTGCACTCCTACTAGAGGCACTTATGTACGGGATCTCCCTGTAACAAAATTGACCATCACAAGTTAAAGAAATTAAGGTGGGTCTACCTCTAAGTAATTCAAGCTACTGCTTTATTATAGCAAGCATTTCATTTGGTTCTAACATACAACCCATGGTCATTAGGAAATTTAAGTATCACAAGATTGATTTTACAATTGTAAATGAGAACTTAACTGTAATAAATTGGCTTAAATTGTGAAGGACAGAGACAGATGGAGGATGCTCCACTTTAGAATGTACTCTGCATGATGTCATGGAAAATGTATCTTGCTAATTTCCATACTGCTGGAATATTGCATTGTGTAAGTTATATAAAAAGAAGGGACTCCCAGAAATTAAGGAATAAACCTAAACCTAATCGTATATCTAATTTGAATTTAATCTGGAAAAAAATTAAGGTTGTGTTAAAAAGTAAGAAACCTGAGTATGAAAATCACTTAAAGGGACAATCCCAGCGTTTAAAATTCGGGTCCACAGTAAAGCTGACCAATGCCACGCCCACTTTTCACGTCACTCGCTTTCCCCACCCACAGTGTCCTTTTTCTTTTCAATATCCTGTATAGTTTCAATCCCAGTCCTATTTTGTCTCCCAGTCTCAACTACAGTTTGGTTTTATGGTCCTGTCTCTGACTGTTCAATTTTTTGTCTCATATTTTCAGTCCATTTTTCGTATTAGTGGTAAATTAATGCAAAATCTGTTATTCTATCAACTTTCTAAGTTTGCAAGTTCAGTATCTTGCTCTAAGATGCTGAGAGGTACGGCAGGGTTCCTTCACTGATTTGAAAATAATTACTACAATGATAATTTAGTTTCTTTTCTACATTAGCCACAATGAAGGATCGTTATAAGCTTTATTTTAGGCATTTCTTGCTTTAAAGGGACACACTCTCCTTACTCAAAGCACATTTCTTCCTCGAACCGAAGCTGAAAACAATGCCATTATTTCCCTGTGGAATGACACAATTGCTGCTTTGGTTCCCTGCTTCACGTAGTGTTCTCTGCTTCTTTCAGATTTTTCTTGGACAAAGACAAAAATTATTGGTGGGCAAAGCCCCAAAAATAGGGACACATTTTTAAATATTGCTCTTATAAACTTAGAATATTGCTAGAATAAAAGGTCTGGTCTTATCATGTATTTTTTGAAGGTTATGTAGTCTGAAACTCAAATGTCTGTCATTATTTAATAAAATCAATTACGATGTTTTTGAAAAAAAAAAATGTACAAAATGTTTCCCTTGCCTCCGATAGTAGTGTAGCTAGGGTGGGTGGAGAGGGAAAAAAAATCACCTGATCACGATCTTGCAATACCGGCTTTTAAAAGCCGGTATTACATTTGCGGTCAAACCTGAGCTCTTTTGCGCTCCGTGTATGGTCCAAACTGTAGCATCTATTTGTTACATTGTAACAAGTAGTTTGCTACAGTTTACAAGTAATATATATATATATATATATATATATATATATATATATATATATATATATTCATTCTACACTTTTAAATATTTTTAGAAATGTAGAAAGCTGCTAGAATAAAAAGTCTGCTGCTAACATGCATTTATTTAGGGATATGTAGTCAACTCATATGCCTGCCATTCTTATGAAATGCTTACTGATTTGCCACAAAACATCAGAAAACCGCAAATGTTATGAGGAACAGACTCAAATGTGAGACGAAAATCTATACAGTTGTGAGGCATGATCCTAGTGTTTACCCAGTAAGACTACATGTACCAGTGTTTTTTTTGGCAAAAAATTTGTAAAATGTTTTCCCTGCGTGTGACAGTAGTGTAGCTAAGGTGGGTGGAGAGGGAACAATGCAATCTCCTCATCATGGTCTTTCTTTAATGCAATACCAGCTTTTAAAAGCCGGTATTGCATTTGCAGTCAAATCTGAGCGCGGTTGTGGTCCGTGTGAGGTCTAAACTGTAGCATCTGCTTGTTATATTGTAGCAAGCAGTTTGCTGCAGTTTAAAGTAAAAAAAAAAAGTGAAAGCTTCTTTTTTCTTTTAATTAAAACTTGCTCTGTGCAGGCAAAATATAAACCGTAGCAACAGTTTGCTACAGTTTAAAATAAGATTTTTTTCATCTGAGAAGTGCACGATGTAATGATCCATGCAGGCACATTATGAACTCCTAGATCTAAGCATAAGTTGATCATTTACAGTACAGAGACAGCTTATGACCGTGAAGTTTTTTTTTTTTTTTTTTTTAACGAACTAGTCTGCTACTCTGAGAAAAGTCAAAAATATTACTGGGCAGGAGGACACAGAGGGTCTTTGTCCCCAACAGAAGCAGAAGGAGAGGATGTCCATTTAATAAAATCTCAAAACTATCAGCTCAAGGAAAAAAAATTAGGTTGAGGATGAAACAGAAGGAGATGTCATTACTTACAACATTCACATCGACATTGATTTTTCCTTTGCAACAAGAGGCATGATAGTAAATTCCCCTGTCCTGCAGAGATATAAATATGTACAATTGAAATTTAAAATGGTGTACCCAATGAATTTAAAAATACTCTCTCCTCTGGAAGCAGAGACTCTCTCTGATCCTGAGCAGGCTATTTTGGAGGTGGACAGTTACCAGATGGGAAAAATGCATAATGACGTGCATGAAGGCCATTTTGGACAGGATATTCAAACTTAATCAGGGTCAAAAAGAATTTTGGAAAGGGACCCATTTAAGCAATTCCCTGTGCATAAAATGAAACTGGAGAAAAATCATAAGGAGATGATAAAAGTGACTGGAAAACTATTGAAAATGGCAAATGCTGTTGAAATATTGGTCTTGCAAACTTTAGAGGAACTGCAGAAAGAAATATGAATAGTGGGTCATGTATATAATTGTATTTAGTAACATAAAAGAAGTATTGTCAACTTCAGCATCTAGTTACATGGAAGGTAAGATGATTAATTGTATTGTAACAACTTGTGTCTTTATTGATAAGTTACTATTTTGCTAAAATATAACCTAATAAAGATTCAAATAATACAAAGGTTATATGACACATACAACACAAATAGTAATAAACAGGTTATTTTACACACATTTATTATATTACTTTTGTAAAAACAAGGTTACCATGGTGATTAAAGTGGCATAGGTGAAATGGAATAGCCACTATTCACTAATGGCTGCCACGCAGTTTTCAAGAAGATGGTTGAAAGGTGGCCTTGTTTAATTAAAGAAGGGGAAAGCTGAAAATTCATTTGTTTGCTAGATAAGCCTTAGATGTTACAGGTTCATAGGCAAGTACTAGGCTACTGCCCTTGTGGGCCATTTTAAGTTTAGCCATTTTCCCTTTTTGTGCTCAAAATAAGCTATCCCATTTGGTGAGAGATTGGCCTTACTGATCCCATGGTAGATAATTACAGATTACCCTTAATGAAAATAACTGGGATCACACCAGAGATAATGGATGGGGAGTCTGTTCCACAGCAGCAATAAACTCTGTGACGAGATACACCTGTCCCTCCTGTTCTGCTGGTGTGCAGAACAGATTTAAATCCCTACACATTGCATTTCTGATGCCACTTGACCTGCTGACATGCAGTCAGTCCATCAGCAATGGGCCGGAGGATGCCTTGTATGCTAGACACAGGTCACCTCTTAGTCTACAGGATAAACAGTATAGTGACAGGGCTCTGAGTCAGTCTATGTAGGACATGTTGTTTATGCTTTGTATCTACTTAGTAAGGTATGGATGTGGGCATTTAAGTTTTTGCATGTATCTGGACAGATGCATGCTAAAGGCAGCATTATGTTCAATGAAATAATTGGCCTAATGAGGGCTGAGTAAAGGGGGACAATAACATCACTAGATCTGGGTACAATCCCTTTGTTTAAAAGTTGTGCAATATAGAAGGGTTTTTTTTACCTATGAACCTGTGTCCACTGTTCTATCAATGAGTAGGTGAAGTTTATTTTCTAGAAACATCTGAAGAACCAAACGTCTGCAGCTTATAGGACTAGACAGCTGCATTGAAAATTACTGAAATCTGAAATAGACAGATACAAATTTCTGGGGGGGGGGGGTTGAGTTGATTTAAAAAACACTAAAAAGGCAGCAGTAGCATTAGGATGCCAGTAGGGAGGATAGAGATCTAGTAAATCCAATGAAAATTGCTTATGATCTGAAAAGGGAAAATTAGTTCTAACAATTTAGTGGACTGTACACAGCTGTGGGGTTTGGGGAAATGTCTTGTTGAAAATCTTAAGTTCAAATGAGCTAGAAATTTAATATTCAAATTCATGCAGTATGTTGGGAAATAAGAATGCAGTTAAGTTCAGAGGGAATAAAATGAAATGTGCCAGGTATTATGCAGGATCATAGGAATTAAAAGACAACTGAATCTCAAAGCCATTTCCACCTTGCCTCTCAGTTCAAGGAGGGCCAGGCCAGTCATACCAGGACTGAAGTTGTGAACACCCATCTAGTCATCCAGTTCCATTTTAAGGGGAATCAGTGTGCCACACCACTTACCTTGGAAAGGGAATTTGTTCCACAGAAAGGGGTAGGTGCTGCATTATTAATCTATCTCTATTGTTGGAGTAGATTTTACATCTGTAGTTCTGGTGTTAACTGGACTCTGATTTGCTAATGTATAAGAACTCTTGGACTACTGGATCCCCTGCAGCCCTATAAGGAAGGCAGTGGGTTTCCCCTAAGAAATCTATATGAAACTAAACATAGGGGTAACCCCCCAGTCTGTGATCCAGATCTTTTAGACCCTTTACCTTTTTAGTTACAAATCTCTGGGGCCTTTCCAATTGCTTGATATACCTAGTACAGCACATCCCAAAGGGGGCACTGTACTCAGTCATGGGTCTAATTAAAGTGGAGTACAAGGACGTGAGGACTTCTTCTGGTCTAGATTAAATATCTTTTGTTATGAGCTACACAATAAAAAATGATTTCCTAACCATCGTTGCTACTTAATGGTTAAATGTAAGGGAGCTGTCCACCCATGTGCCCAGGTTTCCCATGACCTTTTCATTTTGAAGTGGTGTATTACCTATACTATAAGCAGGAGCTATGGCAAACTTACCAAATGCTATAGTTTTGCCCTTTTTGGCATGAACATGAGTTTTTTTTTTTTTATCTTGGCATGTTAACGCACTGAAATATAGTACAAAGAAAATGGAGATATTGACACAGGCTACAACCGCTAAGCCCCATATAATTATCTTACAAAAGATGCATCTAAGTAGATCAGAAGCTTGTGATGAAGGTATTCAAAAAAGTCGTACAGCAAAGTATTAGGCAGTAAGGAAAAGAAGAGTGGAGAATTTTATAGAGTGAATTTGTCTACTAGACGTGAAAGAGACAAAGACATTTGGAAATATATGGTATTAGAGATGTAGCTGTACAGTCACACTGTAAAAGTTATTTCACCTTTTACTCATATTAGACACGCTGCTTCGGCCAGGCTTGACAGGATACTTATAAGAGAAAAACATTTACATTTGAAAAATGACTGTGACCTTCCCACTGACACTGTCAGATCAAGCAACAGTGAGTGTGAGCTCTGAGATATAATATCACAAAGAAGAGGCATTGGACATTCCTTAATTATTGGTTGAAAATTAAAAATATGTCCCATTTATTGAACATTAACAGGGATTAGAGGCAAACAGTGAGAAAGTTAATTCAAAAGCTCACAGGACTTATAAAGAAAATATGGGGAGGCTGAAAATTCTAAAACAGAATCTACAGGAAGGAAATAATATGCAGAGAGCTGAAACCAATTAAAAGGAAGGCAAGTGATTATGTAACAGAGTTATGTGAGATGAGACCTGCCTCATTGAAACATTTTCTCCGAGAATAGACAGAGAATGCAGAGAATACTAGGACATTTGAGTTTCAGATTTCATTTCCTTCAGTAAACGCATGCTATGACAAATGCTGTTATCTAGCACTTTTTATGTCTGGCAATATTGAAGATGGTTAACCCACCTGATGCACAGTAGCAAGCCATACCCAAACCCCGGCGATGTCAGTACACCTCCCACCTTTTGATTGATAGCTGTCAACTTTTGCCTTGTAAGAATAACAAATAGAGAACCCTGCAACTGCGAATGTGTCCATAAAAAGCACTGTAAGAAATAAGAAATCCGCACACGACTACAGATGCCAAATCAAAAAATTAGTAAATTGGGAAAAATGTTCAAAGCTAAAAAAGAAATAATAATAACATAAATAATAATAAAGAAATAACAGTGTCTATTACAGTCAAAAGGGGATACTCTTATTCCAGATATATAAATGATGCTTGTTGTGTCAGTAAGTAGGTGCAGTAGAACTACTGGATTTACTGGGGCATATAACTGTGACAAAAAAATGTGATGTTTACTTGGCTACGTGTCTTACATGTTAAACATTCTATGAAGGAAAGGCAGACCTTTTTCTTTTTTTTTTTTTGAATGCATCTTTTACATTTTATATACACTGTGCATTCCGTGTCAATCATGGCCAATTTACACTGTGAATCACCACCCTCTGGCATGTCAATCATGGAAGTCACGCCCATTCCTGCACGAACTTACTGGTGAGTTAACCATCTTCAATATCTCCCTATGTCTATAAGAGCAATATTTATAGTCTGTCCCTATTTTTCAAGCCTTTGTCCCCCATTATTTTATGCTTTGGCCAGATTTCTTGCACTAAGAGTTTGAGAGGTATGGGTGCAAGGTATGGAGGCATGGTATGTAATGCCCTAGTTGCTGATTATTTGGTGTATTTTAAGGGAGGGATAGGGGTTCTGCATTCTTGAGTATTTCCTCCCTTGTATACAATGCCTAGTAACGATGAACTTATTCTAAGGTTTTTAGTCATTCCCTATTGCAATACTACCAGCTTACCAATTTTTATTTAATGTAACTTAGGCAATGAATCCTTCAATGGCAACAGGGACTAAATTTGTAGATGAAACACTGAAATCTGAAGTTGCTTGCTAGTATCAGCCTCTTCAAAAGTTACAGATCTCTGTAATGTGGAATTAGACTGAATTTTTACTTCTTCATAAATTGTGTTTACTGACTGATACTGATGGATTGTAATGACAGAAGTTTGAGTGGCCTTTTATGGTTAAAATGTTCTGAAAGGGGCAGTTTTGTCATTATTGAGTCATACCTTTTGTTTCATTGCTTACTGGAACAATGTTCAAAACTACAAATCTAAAGCACACACTAGTAAGTGGTGATGTATTATGCAAGGAATATAATTTAACACACTCAAGAAGATGACTCAAAGAACACATACATGTATGCCTGGCCCTAAAAATGTGTGCAAAGAGCTTATGGTTTGAAACCTTTATTATTTATTTGACATTTGTTGACTGGGAAGTCCGACTGAGCTATTGTATATGATTCCCAGTTAATAGTGCGGTAAATAAAGTCACCCATGAATAGCATATTTGTTTGGATGGTGAGTGTTTCCAGTAACTTTAAATATATGGTATAGATTTCTTGTAAGGAAGGGGTATTGGATTTTTGCCTATGGTGATTAGAATGTGGAGATGCTTCAAGCCTTGAGGTATAATAGTTTTTGATGTAAATTGAGACAACTCCACCTTTAGTCTCCATCTTTGTAGTGGATGGTCTAAATGTATACAAATGCATTATAACCTTGCACTGTCAGTGTGCTCTACACAACCTTAAACCATATGTCAGTGACCGCATAGACATCAGCATTCTGTAAGGTTAGGAGAGCTTCTAGGGTGTGGGGTTTTAGTTTAGTCTCCTAGGTTTTGATTTGCTATTTCAGAAGTACTTCAGTTTGGCATTGCCTAAAAAAGCACTATCTAGGAGGACAGTATTTTAGCTAATATTTGAAAGCCTAGAAGGGAGCTTTCAAATACTAGCTAAAAAAATTATCTTCCTGGATAGTGCTTTTTTTAGGCAAAGCATCATGGTCTGTTCACCATCTCCTTCCATGCTGACAAATATTGCATCACCTTGGAATGACACCAGAAACAAAGCCAGTTATTAAAGTCAGTCATCTTTTCTTTATATTGTGGCATGATCCTTGGAGAAGGTAAAATGCTATGCAATGCTATGCTCTCACCACACTGAAACACACATTTTGAGAGCTCCACAATGTCCCTCTTCATATTGCCTAGGGAGGTACATCTCAGGTAATTTATATCCACATGGATTATAGCTGAGTCAGACTGACACTTGTGGTCCAACGACGGGAGTGCATTTGTAAAGCGGTGGATCCTGGCCCTTGATAAGCAACTGACCGTGACTTCTTTACTCAGTCTGGAGATGGGGACATCAGTGTATTTCACAATGGGTCCTCCATTGACTAGAATGTTAGATTCTGTGGTGGCTTGCTTTATGGGGTTAGAAGTAAAGCCTCCATGAGATGTGGCTGTATGGGTTGATGTAGGTGTTGTTTTGAAAGAGTACATTCAGGGTTGCTGAGGGAGTTTGTAATGTGTACTTCACCTAGGAGGTCTTTGGGGGTTGGGTTGATTGCATGTAAATGCCTCAGCAGATGTGGGTCTATGTTTCTGCTTTGAATTGTATGTGATCAGTGCAGTGTGTGTACTACTGACAACCTTATTGACATTAGGAGTGCTTTTATGTGAGAGCTTTGCCTCCAGTGATATTGTGTAAATACACCTCTCACATACCATATCAATTTGTTTAATAATTAACTGGTTGTCTGTAAATATGGGGCAGTTTCTACATTGCCTCAGGATACCCATATCCACCAAGCTGGTAACAGAGGTAGTGGGAAAGTTCATATCCATGACGAGAGACCCTTTTTATTGATTAGAAATTGCATTTAATTTGTTGAGTGCAGTAATTTTTTCATTGTAAACATTTTTTGCCAAGGACTGCAATAAACTTGATTTTTTTTCTGTAACAGGTTGGAGCCTGCCAAAAGGGAAAACGTGGCCCACTCTTCTAATGTGAGAAGTAGCTGCATATGTGTTAGCACAATCTGTGTGTGCATGTATGTGTCATGTATTTCAACTTTTACCCTGGAATTCTGGATAAAGAGAAAATGTTTAGGGAAAAGGTACTCTTAATGGGTGCTATTCACTCAAAATAATTTCCGGATTTAAGAGGGATGGAACAAAATTTTGAGAACAAATTAAATGTGTTCCCCCAAATTTGAGAGAGCTGAGAGGTGTGTGTGTGCTTGTGTTTTGGACCTTTATAGCTTATTACTGAAAACTGATTAGTTTTTAGATTCGGTTTGTTAAATACATACATGCATGCACACACAAATGAATGATTTTCTTGGGTGGCGAATGCCAGGGTACCTTTTTGGCTAGGTTTGCATAGGCCCTAGGGCCAATAGCCTAGTACCTACCTATGAACCTATGTAATATTTAGCTGTAAGGCTTCAATAACAAGATGGGGAGGGCTACTAATGTTGTTCTATATCTTCACAGGAAACCCAGCTGTGAGCCCCCAACCCCCCTACCTCACCCCCTCCGGCTGGCATTTTGTGTTGTAACTAGTGATGATGGTAGATGACGGTAGCTAAAATGATGTGCTAACAGCTTGTGTTTGTATTGCACAGGGACAAGTTCACACACACTTTAAGATCACCACTTGTGAATGTTCTTCTTTATCATTTAATGAGTTTGCTTACTAAAGCTGAGGCCTGTGCTGAGACAAATTTGGATATGAATATGTTTTGTGAGTAAATGACTTAGACCTAAACTAGCTGAAAAAATGTATTATGAACTACAACTGACCTAGGTAATGCATTTTTATTATTATTTTTTTTGTGTATGTTAATCAGGCAGTACATAACACAGCCAGACTCCCATTAGTAGTTTTCCTGATGGTAGATATAAAAAGGTCAGAGAAATTAAACTGATGTCATACACAAAAGACTAAAAGAAAATAATATTTACTTTTCATTGGGAGGGGAAACAACACATATTTGAAAATGGAGTTGGTGTTCTTATTGGTTTTGTCCTGAATTTTTACAGTTATCCAAACTCTCTATAAATGAAGTATCGCATTTGACATGTAATGTCAGCCTATTTCACAAATGTGGAATGCATTGGGTAACGGACTTGTCATGCCTTCTGGTATTGTTGATGTTATAGTATAGGTTTATAACTACTTTTATTGTGATGATGGTGATGTTAGAGTGCTGTGTCCTTCATAACATCTTAACTTTAGTGGACAAGACCCAATTAGCAATGTGTAGGACACTTTTTTGACGGAGAAGTCTTTCAATCTGTCAGAGTAGCTAGGATTACTGAAACCTGGGATCTTATTGCTGAGGAGACATTGAAGTATTTTGAGCCGTTTTCAGTACTTTGTGAGGTATGTGACAGTGAAGGTATTATTTTTAGTGATGGGCCTAATAAAAGATGAATGCAGTAAAGGTATAACTTATTTGGAATTTGAGGAGATACCACAAGAGATAAGCTGTGTAAACAAGAAGGATCTGTGGCAGAGTGAGATATCTGTATGGTAAGTGCTACAGGTACAAGCTTTACCAACATAAACAAGCTTCGGGTATTCCATGTCAATGTAAGAGCGTTTGCTCTTTTGACGTTTCAACGTTGTAATATAGACCCATATATATATATATATATATATATATATATATATATATATATATATATATATATATATATATATATGCACACACACACACACACTGTTTAACTGCATTTTACTGCATTTCATTACTGTTTAACTGTATTTTGTCATACTGTGAGTTCTGTTGTTGTCTGTAAATTGTTAATCTGTTTTTTTTTCTGAAAGTTTTACTGTGTTCTTAACCCTTAAATTGAGTAGCATAGTCTGGATACAGGTCTGCTGTTTGTTTCTGTCTTCTGTGTTTTTGGCAGCCATCTTGTGTTGTTAGGACCAAGTGAGAGTAGCAGGGCTGCCTGAGTCTTGTCTGGCACAAGCTAATTGGTAAAGAAAACTGGGGCTAACAGGACTGACTAGACTTCTGTGTTACTAGAATCTTCTATTTCTTGTGGTATTTAACCACTGCTTTTGAGCTGGTTTGGGCTTGTTTGCATGTCGCACATCACAGCTGCACTGTTTTTTAACCCATTGACAAGTATTCCAGATACAAATTTTCCCTTAGTAGCAGTTGTGTGATCACCTAGTTGTACTCATCTTAGACCTTCCACCCTTTACCCCCTTAGCTCTCTCTCTGGCCTCTTTCCCTCAGATTATATGGATGGACAATTTCCTATGGTTTCTCCTACCAGTCTCGTTAATATGGGCATCTTGAGACAGTGTAGCAACTGCCTCATGTACGCAGACCACCCTCTGCTACTACCACCTAGCAACAAGCATTGTAAGAGAAGCAGTTACATTAAGAACCTAGAGTCTATGCTCTCTCTCTCTCACAAGCCAGTATATCTGGCACTGAGAAGGTTCTCAGTACAAACACCACACTTTAAACACCACCCACACCTGCACAACACACAGCCACATATGCAAAGGTCCTCAACAAAAGCATACCTAAAATAAAAGAGACCTCTGAGGCAAAAACACACACGAACTCCACAGCCCACCACACTACATACCACACATAGTCCACACACCTGTGACTCACAGCCACTAGAGCCTACCCATAAACCCAACAGATGAGTCATAGGAGTCTCCATTCTGAGACACACAGATGCGCCTGTCACCAGGCTGAATAAGAAGAAAGTAACGGTTAGTTGTTTGTCAGGTACCAGAATCCTCCATATCACGCATGCACTCAAGTCTCTCCACAACAAGTACTGTTTTGACTCTTTCATAGTCCATGTTGGCATGAATGATTTGAAACATACATCCCTGGACTATATTTATTTATTTTTATTTTATTTTACATTTGTTGACTGGGCTAGTCCAACTGGATACATGTCCATTTTCAGTAGAGGCCCGGGGAGAAAAGCTCCAGAAAAAAACGTACAAAAAATTAAAAGAAATATAAGTCTACAAAAGGCATCAACATACAATATTACAACATTCAGTTAAAGTTTACATAAAAAAATTGTAAAATTGAATTAAATAGTCAAATATGGAAAATAGTACTCAAGACTCATAAGCATTAGTATTTAAGTAAAAAAAATGTTAGTTTATAGAGTGTAGAATATAGAGGTTTATAGGTAGGAATATAGTGGTTATAGATTGTAACAGTCAGTGAAGGATAACAGTTAGGCAGGGTTGGTGCAAGAGCATAACCAGTGGCTGGTGAGAAAAAATGTTAGATTAGTTTTAAATTGTGGGAGAGAGGTCTGAGATGTAAGGTCATGTGGTAGTTGATTCCATACTTTACCAACAGAGTTAGAGAACAAGGAGTCACCTGCTAGGTTTTTTGATAAGGTAGTATGAATCCACATTTTGTTTGAGGAGCGTAGATTCTTCAGGTTATTATATAGTATGATGAGGGCAGAAAGAATTGGAGTGTTGCTGGGTTGGTGTAGGGCTTTATGGGCTATTGTAAGTTGGTTAAATCGTAGCTGGTTAAGGAGTTCAAGCCAGCCCAGTTGTTTTAGATTCAGACAGTGATGAGTCCTGAAAGGTGAATTTGTAGCAAATCTAGCAATATTGTTATATGATATAGCTAGTTTGTTGAGATTATTTTTAGAAAGGTTAGTATATATGGGGGAAGCATAGAATAGGGTAGAGATTAAGTGGGTTCTAGCTATTGCGATCCTGGCTTCTGGTGTAAGGAAAGGTTTGATTCTATAAAGGGATCCTAGTTTTCTGTTAATTGATTTTATTGTAGTATTTATGTGGGTGTCATAGTTTAGGTGATTATCAATTGTAATTCCTAGGAGTTTGGTGGTGGGGTCAGGAGAAATAAGGGTGCCATTACTGGATGTAAGAGTGAAGTGTAGAGAGGTAGACATTTGGGTAGGTGTAAAGAGCAAAAGTTTGTTTTTTTTTTCGGGTTAAGGAGAAGACAACAGTTAGAGAACCATTGTTCTACAGTGCTAAAAGCTTTTTGTGTAAGAAAATGAAGTTCGGTTTGGGATGTGGCTGAACAAATTACATAAGAGTCATCTGCATATTGAATGCAGGTGGAGAGTGGAGTGGATAGATGAAGGTCATTTATAAAAATGGAAAACAGTAGAGGGCCTAATATGGAACCCTGAGGGACACCTAGAAAGATGGGGAGGAGATTTTAAAGATGATTTTGCCAGAGAACTGCCTGTTGTCTGTTTTCAAGGTAGGATATAAAGTAGTTCATAGCTAGGCTGTCAAGTGAGAGGGACTTCAGTAGATGTAGGAGGAGTCGGTGGTTAACCATGTCGAAGGCCTTTGATAGGTCAACAAAGAAAGCAGAAGAAAGCATATTATTGTTGCGATTTTTGTTGATACAGTTAGTGAAGGATAGCAAGGCTGTGGTGGTACTATGGAATGGGTGGAAACCATGTTAACAGTTAGCTAGTAGATTGTGATGGAGAAGCTGGTTAAGTAATTGTTTGTGGATACATTTCTCCATTATTTTAGCAAGTGGAGAGAGTAGAGCTATGGGGCAAAAGTTGGAGAAATCATTGGAGTTTCCACCTTTGTGAAGAGGAATTATGTAAGAAATTTTCCAGATAGATGGGATAGTGCTTTCTTTTATGGTTCTATTGATCAATATGGAGATGGGATAAGCAATAGCCTTAGCTCCTTTTTGCAGGAATTCTGCTGGGAGTTTATCAGCTGAGGGGGTAGTAGGTTTTAGTTTTTGGATTAGGGAACAGATATAGGATGTGGGTATTGGTTAATATGAAGAGAGAGAATGATTGAGCTCACTGAATGTGTCCCAGACAGGTAGGTCACTACCCTTAAACAGCATTCTACCATCATCCAGAATGATGCCTCAATGCAAGCAGAAAATGATTGACTTAAACAACTGGCTTAGTTTCTGGTGTTGTTCCAAGGACCTCCAGTACCTGACAGCCTGGGAAGATGTGATTGGCAGACCATGATGCTTTGCTAGAGATAGTCTGCATCTGTCTCCCTTGGAATTCAGGCTTCCAGCAAAGGCTGTTGCCTCCCCCATAGTGCCTTTTTTAGGCAATGCCATGAGATCAAAACTACCTACTTGAAAATGCTGCTAAACCCTAGGAGTCTAAACATGAAACTGCACTCATTGCAAACATTCTTAATCCTGGAAGATGCTGACATTTGTACAGTCACATAAACCTGGTTCAAAGCTATGGACAACACCCCAGCCATATCAGGTTACTCATTCTACCATGCATTCACACCCTAAACTGTGGGCAGCAAAGCCAAAGGAGGTGAAGTTTCAATATATATTAAAGACATACACACCTCCAGGCTGATAAAACAATATGATGCACAGGAAACACTCCAGGTGCAGTTAACCAGTGACAAGACCACAATATAAAAGGATAAACAATTGCTGTTCAGGATCAAGGAGGAGGAGGTGCCTAACTGGATTCAACCTCTCCTTAGCCTGAACAAGCAAATAAGAACACTAATAAAAATCCTACAAAGCAAACGTCGAGTCAAAACTGGCCACATCTACTAAAGACAATCATAAGGCCTTCTTCGCATATGTCTGCAATCTCAAAAGAAGCACTCAGATCTGTTCAGAACTAGCAGAAAAGGACACCACATACACAAACACTGCAGATATAGCCAACCTGCTGGGAGACAGTTTCAATGAAAACTTCACCCTACTGTCCCCCCATCAATAAATCAGGACATCCCCAGCACCTGCTCCCCTCCCATTATCCCTAGGGAGCAAGTCATCACTGTCCTCTCAAAGGAAAAAAATGCAGCCTCCCCATGAGATCTGATAACATCCCAGGCTGAATCCTACATGAACTCAGACAGGAACTTGAGGCACCATTAGGCACTCTGTTCAACCAAAGCCTGAGTACTGGCTTTGTCCCAGCTGAGTTGCGGAATGCCATTGTCATCCCTTTGCACAAAGGTAGAGTGTCCACCAATCCAAGAAATTATAGACCCATCAGCCTAACTGGCCTGACCTGCAAGGCCATGGAACATATTATCATGTACCTCATTAACAAGGACATTGGTAACCTCCAAACACCTGATCCCACAATGTTTGGTTTCAAGTACCTCAGAATATGTGAGTCTATGTGTTTGCTATGAATTGTGTGTCATGGGTGCAGCGTGTGTACTACTGGCAACCATACTGACATTAGAAGTGCTTTCATGTGAGGGCTTTGCCTCCTGTGACATTGTGTAAATACATCTTTCATATACCATATTAAGCTTGTTTGAGAATGTACTAGTTGTCAGAAAACATGAGACAATTTCTACATTGCCTCAGGATTCCCTTATCCTCCAAGCTGGAAATGGATATTGTGGGAAAGGCCATATCCATGGCTGCAGCCCCACCCCCATTTTGAATAGACAGTTGCAGACATATTTGTTTTGTTGAGTGTTCTCATGTTTAATTATATGCATGTTTTTGCAAAAAAACTGTAATACATTTTTTTTTTTGTTCTATAAGAAGCTGGAATCTGAAAAAAGTGAAAAACTGGCCCACTCCTCTAGTGCGATAAAGCCCAATCTGCCTGTGTATATATGTGCCATGCCTTTCAACTTTTACATTGAAATTATGGATAAAGGAAAACTTATTAGAGAAAAGCTTCCATATTAGGTACTCTTACTGGTGCTATTAACTCAAAATAATTGGAACAAATGTTTGAGAGCAAATTAGACCCAACCCAAATGACACATAGCCCACAAATTCAGTGTGCCACTCAACCACAGCCCATAAGACATAACAATGTACCCAACACTCTAGTTATAGGTGACTCTATAGTCAGGCACACTGATGTTCCACTCACCAGGCTAAACAAGGAGAAAGTTACTGTCAGCTATCTGTCAGGTGCCAGGATTTGCCACATAATGCACGCACTCAGGTCACTCCACAACAAGTACAAATATGACTCTGTTATTGTCCATGTTGGTGTTAATGACCTGAAACATACCTCCCTGGACTACACAAAACGAGACATGGAGGAGCTGTCCTATCTTGTAGCCCAGGCAGGTATGACCCTAGCCCTGAGTAGCATCCTGCCATCACCCGGAATGATACCACAGAACATGGACAAAATGATTGACTTTAACAATTGGCTAAGCTTCTGGTGTCATTCTAAGGGGATCCAGTATCTGTCTGCCTGGGATGACATGACTGACAAACCACAATGCTTTGCCAGAGATGTCTTGCACCTGTCTCCCTTGGGATTTCGGATACTGGCTAAGGCTCTTGCCACCCCATAGTGGCTTTTATAGGCAAGGTTCAAATAACAAATTCACCACTGTAACAGGTACAAGCAAGCAAAATCTGAGGGTAATGCTACTTAATTGCTAAAAGTCTAAAGCTCAAAATGTTTATTTTTTTTTTTATTTATTTTACATTTGTTAACCGGGAGGATCCGACTGGATACATGTCCATTTTCAGCGGAGGCCCGGGGAGAAAAGCTCCAGACAAAACAATACATCAAGTCACAGAAAAAAAAAAACAAATATTAGTTGAGTAATACAGGTAAGGTTTAGTTTTCAATAATCAAATCAGTGTAAGGTTAGTAATTATAATATATTCATTCTATGATTCAGTAGATATCCCTGAAGCCCCAAGACTGGGAAACAATGTATGTAGAGAGAGATAGCTAGCCCGGATTAAGACAGTGGCAGGTACGTGTTGATCGTAGATGTAGTTTTAGTTTGGTCTTAAATAGACTTAAGGAGGAGAGTGAGGTAATATCAGGGGGAAGTTTGTTCCAAATTCTCCCTACTGAGTTGGTTAGAAGAGAATCTCCGGCCATGTTATTAGTTTTGCAAGTTTGGATGAGGAGTCTGCAGGATGACCTCAAAGTTCTAGGGTTATTGCAAAGGGAGATAAGTTTTTTGAGTGAGGGAGGGTAGTCAGGGTTATAAATTATTTTGTGGGCAAGGACTAGAAGGTTATCTGAGAAATATGTTTTGGTAGCTCAAGCCAGTTAAGCTGGGTTAAATTGGTGCAGTGATGGGTTCTGTATGGTAATCCGTAACAAACCTAGCAATATGATTATAGCAAATGGTGAGTTTGTTCATGACTGTTTTATTAATATTCTGTAGTAAGGGGATGCACAAGAGTGTGGAGAGAAGATGGGTTTGGGCAATGGCAGATTTAGCTTGGGGGGTCAGGAATCTATTTATTCTATATAGCGAGCCTAGTTTTTTATTGATGGATTTAATCATTAAGTTTACATGAATGTCAATTTCAGGTTGTTGTCTATAGTTACCCCTAGTAATTTTGTCGAGGATCCGAGATATAATAGTCCCATCCTTTGATTGGATCGTGAAATTAAAGGGGCTTGACCTTTGTGTCGGTGAGAACAGCAACATTTTAGTTTTTGGATTAAGTATCAGGCTTACGACTAGAGAGCCAGTTTTCTATTTTACTGAAAGTGGTTTGGGTCATAATTTGTAGCTCTATAGGGTTGTACCAGTACAAATCAGCGAGAATCATCAGCATTGAAGGCAACTGGCATTTGATACAACTGTGTGTAGATCATTAATGAAAATCGAGAAAAGTAGTGGTCCTAAAATTGATCCTTGAGGGACTCCCAGAGTATTGGGAAGTAAGTTAGATAGTTTATTCTGCCATTGTACTGCTTGTTTTCTACCATTTAGATAGGAACTAAACCATTGAATAGAAGTAGTATCTAGACCAAATGAGTGTAGAGTATCAATTAGTAGTTTGTGGTCCACCATATCAAAGGCTTTGGATAGATCCAAGAATACAGCTGAGGAGATAATATTGTAATTATGGGTGTTGATGATATTGGAGAAGGCAAGAAGGGCAGAGGTGGTACTATGGAGAGGTCTGAAACCATGCTGAGTGTCGGCCAGTAGGTGATTGGCAAGTAGGTGTTCCATAACCTGTTTTGCACACATTTTCCATTATTTTAGATATGGGGGGAGAGTATAGAGATGGGCCTGTAATTGGAGAGGTCTGTGGAAGTGCCTCCTTTATGGAGAGGAATTACATAGGATACCTTCCAGATGTCAGGGATTTTGGCCTCTGTAAGGGTGCGATTGATGAGTATTGACACTGGGAAGGCGATTGCTTCAGCTGCTTTTTGTAGATATTCAGCTGGAAGTTGATCAGCTGACAGAGTGGTGGGTTTAAGTTTTTTGATTAATTTACGAATAAATGAGGTTGCTACAGGTTGAAAGGTAAATGGGGAGTGTTTTTATTGAGGGAGTATCAGGAGTATGAGAGTTACGTGGCAGTTGATTGGAGAGGGTTTGAATTGTCTCCGTGAAGAAGCAATTAAAGCTGTTAGAGACAAGTTCGATGGTTTGTCTATGAGTGTGGCAGGGACAGGGGTGGTAGAGCCACCAGGGTGAAGAAGATTATTTAACCCGCCCAGAATTTTGTGGACAGTTTTGATGTTCAGTTTGCAGTTTCCAATAGTAGTGCCTTTTATCAAGTAAAATTAGTCTTTGGTTTCATTCCTAAGTTGTCTATAGGTAGTAAGATCAAGAGGAGTTTTAGTGGTACAAACAGACCATGCCTTATTTCTGAGATGCATTTTCTGCCTGGTTTTTTAGAGAGCCAGGGACATCCCCTGACTTAGTTATTTTTGAGCGAATGGGGCATGATAGTTAAGAATCTCTAGGAATTTTGTGTTGAAATACTGAACTGCTTCATCTAATGGTAGATATTTAAGTATTGTCCAGTTACAGGAATTTAGTTCTAGTTGAAATTTGGTGGGGTCGAATTGTTTTTTATTTCTGACAGATCTTAGTGTGGAGTTCTTTGGGATAGTAATTTTGTGCTTAATTATGTAAGTGAGATGGTGATCACTAAGGCTATCTGGGAGGGTGCCAAGTATATTGTTTGGGATCACTATTAATAAGCATCCAATCCAGTATACTCTCTTTTTGGTTAGATTTGTCTATCCTGGTAGGAGAGTTAATCATTTGAGTGAAGGAGTATAGGTTTATTTGATTGGAAGGGGCTTGAGAGGAGCAGGAAGTCCAGTCTATGTTAAAGTCCCCAAGAACTATGGTTTCTTGAGGGAAGTGACTCGATAGCCAGTGCAGGGTAGCTTCAAGAGTATCTATGTTCTTACCTGGGGGAATATACACACAGATTATATAGATAAACTTAGTTACATTGATTTGTAGCTTGGAAATAAGGATCTCCGCATTGTTGATCTGAGGTGGTTGAGTGACATCGATAGAGACAGTTAGATCAGATTTATAGAGAATGGCTACCCCACCTCCTTATCTAGAGTTTCGGTCTCTCCTATGTATGTTGTACCCAGGGATAAGTATTTCGTTGTCCAAAGTGGATGGTTTTAACCAAGTTTCAGTTAGGCACAGGATATCAGGGGAGAGGTCAGCCATGACTGCATGAAGTTCATGTACCTTATTGTTAATACTTCTAATGTTCAGATGGCAGATGAAAAGGGAATTTGTAGGGCGAGCCAATAAGGGATAGGCTAAGTGGTCCTTGAAATGGATGAGTTTTGGAGAATATTGGCAGGACCAGGGTTAGGATGTATGTCCCCATGTCTTAGCAAGTTTTGTCTTAGTTTGGAGATGAGTTTCAGGAATTTATTCACTATTATGTAGGAGTTCTTTTGTTTAAGGTTAATATTATTTGAAGTATAGGGGTATGGAAGAATAGTGCAATAAGTTGTATTAGTCCAAGTACCTTGAATATGATAAAAGTTTAAAAGAGTAAGTTCAGGGGCATTGGTCCCGGCCCTGGGAACTGTGATCCCTGAGAGAGTTTGGGTTTCATACAGAGTTGTAAGATAGGAGGTTATTAGGATTGGTGCTAGTATCCAGTACCACATCTCTAGAGAATTGTAGTAGATGGTTCACAAGGAAGCACTTGCAGGTAATAGTGAGCGAATAGAGAGCTAAGGCTGTGAGGGAGTGAAAGATGAGTCGGGTGTGGATAGTAAGTGGAAGACTAGGCAATGAGGGTGTGACAAATGAGTCAGGGATGGATATTCATAGGGTAAGAGGGGTCACCTGTGCTATAGTGTAATTAAGTAGAAGGCAACTATGATTGGAGCTAAACCTGGTGGGTGTGGTTTTATGGTTATAAATGTAGAGGTAGTGGGGGCGGGTGGGATATGGGGGCAGGGAGGGGAGCGAAGTGAGCCTGAGCGTGCTTAACGGAGCGGGGCTACACAGTCCCTACTATAACCTAGCGGAGTAACTAACTCAGCTGGGTATATCGCCAGATTATGTAAGGAAATGTATATAATTTTTTGTTTTCTGTTTGCAAAATGCACTCACTTGAGGCACTCTTTAAAATGGAGAACATCGACATCTGTGCAGTGACCTTGACCTGGTTCAAGAGTCCAGAGAGCACCCCTGCATTACCAGGCTATGACTCATACCACACCTTTCGGCCACCTAACCTGGACCGAAACGCTAAAGGCAGAGGCATGTCCATATTCATTAAGGATATCCACACTTTCAGGCTAGTTGCTCAGCATAAGGCATCTGAGATTATCTAAGTGCAGCTAACTCTGGGCAAGACCGCAATACAAATTGTAGCTTGCTACAGACACGTCTGCATTGCAGGCCATTATGGCTTGTCCTCCTTTTTTGATTTTTCATGTAGATAAAGGGTCCTTCTGCACTAACCCTTCTTTTATGCTGAAGGTGGATAATGAGGTGTCACTTAATCAGACTATTAATCTGCCTACCTTTTTCCCTGTTTGCAAACTGACAGTGAGAGGGTGCTGTATATAGGCTAATGACCACAAGGGCCTTTATAATCCTAGCCATGCATCCCAAATCACTGACAAGTTCTGAAACCCTTTATAAGTATAAGGATGGGCCTGGGAGATGAACCATTTACAGGTTACCTGTGGCCATTAGAGACATAGGTGCCAAACCAGGGATGAATTCCTGGTTTTCCATCCAAGTGTCCATGTTGCTCTTGAATTGGGTTAGGGGGGAACTCTGCTTCACATGCATGGGGAGCCTGTTCCATAGACTGGGTAGTCTCTGGGATACATACCTGTCTCTCCAGCAGGTCATATTTATATCACAAGCGGGGTTTAAGTCTTTAGAACAGGTAATTCTGGTGCTGTTTTGTGGATATGCAGGTCCATCAGAGTGGGGTCTGACAATTTCCTTGATGCCAGGTATAGATCTCCCCTAAATAGCATGTAGGAGACAGAATACAGGGATAGGGCCTTGAGGAGGTCTGTGTAGGACATATTACTTGCATCCTGTATTCTTTTAGTGAGTAACCTCTGTGGACGTTCCAGTTGTTGGATATGCCTGGTTAGGTACATAAAATTCCAATTAGGTA
>NC_056745.1:566818150-566850650 GCF_019279795.1 Protopterus annectens
GACCTCATGCAAAAAACTTTTTAATTTTGGAATAAGAGTATCTCCTTTGACTGTAATAGACACTGTTGTGTGTATGTCTTCTCTGGTTGCGTGCTTATTTCTATTTTAGCTTTGAACATTTTTCCCAATTTAGTAATTTTTGATTTAGCATCTGTAGTTGTGCATATTTCTTATTTCTTACAGTGCTTTTTATTAACACATTTGCAGTTGCAGGGTTCTCTATTTGTTATTCTTACAAGGCAAAAGTTTGACAGCTATCAATCAAAAGGTGGGAGGTGTACTGACATCGCCGGGACAGCAGGGTTTGGGCATGGCCTGCTACTGTGCATCGGGTGGGTTAACCATCTTCAATATCGCCAGACACAGAAAGTGCTAGATAACAGCATTTGTCATAGCATGCATTTACTGAAGGAAATGAAGTCTGAAACTCAAATGCCCTAGTATTCTCTGCATTCTCGGTCTATTCTCGGAGAAAATGTTTCACTGAGGCAGGTCTCATCTCGCATAACTGCTACATAATCATTTACCTTCTTTTTAATTGGTTTCAGCTCTCTGCATATTATTTCCTTCCTGTAGATTCTGTTTTAGAATTTTCAGCCTCCCCATATTTTCATTATAAGTCCTGTGAGCTTTTGAATTTCCTTTCTCACTGCTTGCCTCTAATCCCTGTTAATGAAAAATAAATGGGACACATTTTTAATTTTCAACCAATAATTAAGGAATGTCCAATGCCTGTTCTTTGTGATATTATATCTCAGAGCTCACACTCACTGTTGCATGATCTGACAGTGTCAGTGGGAAGGTCACAGTCATTTTTCAAATGTAAATGTTCTTCTCTTATAAGTATCCTGTCGAACCTGGCCCAAGCAGCATGTCTAATATGAGTAAAAGGTGAAATAACTTTTACAGTGTGACTGTACAGCTACATCTCTAATACCATATATTTACAAATGTCTTTGTCTCTTTCACGTCTAGTAGACAAATTCACTCTATAAAATTCTCCACTCCTCTCTTCCTTACTGCCTAATACTTTGCTGTACGACTTTTGAATACCTTCATCACAAGCTTCTGATCTACTTAGATGCATCTTTTGTAAGATAATTATATGGGGCTTAGCGGTTGTAGCCTGTGTCAATATCTCCATTTTCTTTGTACTATATTTCAGTGTGTTAGCATTCCAAGATAAAAAATCATGTTCATGCCAAAAGGCAAAACTATAGCATTTGGTAAGTTAAGCCGTAGCTTCTGCTTATAGTATAGGTAATACACCACTTCAAAATGAAAAGGTCATGGGAAACCTGGGCACATGGGTGGACAGCTCCCTTACATTTAACCATTAAGTAGCAACGATGGTTTGGAAATCATTTTTTATTGCGTAGCTCATAACAAAAGATATTTAATCTAGACCAGAAGAAGTCCTCATGTCTTTGTACTCCACTTTGATTAGACCCATGACTGAGTACAGTGCCCCCTTCTGATGTGCTGTACTAGGTATATCAAGCAATTGGAAAGACCGCAGAGATTTGTAACTAAAAGGTAAAGGGTCTAAAAGATCTGGATCACAGACTGGGGTTACCCCTATGTTCAGTTTCTTATAGATTTTTAGGGAGACCCACTGTCTTCCTTATAGGGCTTCAGGGATCCAGTAGTCCAAGAGTTCTTTACATTAGCAAATCAGAGTCCAGTTAACACCAGAGCTACAGATGTAAAATTTACTCCAACAATAGAGATAGATTCATAATACAGCACCTACCCCTTTCTGTGGAACAAATTCTCTTTCCAAGGTAAGTGGTGTGGCACACTGATTTCCCTTAAAATGGAACTGGATGACTGGATGGGTGTTCACAAATTCAGTCCTGGTATGACTGGCCTGGCCCTCCTTGAACTGAGAGGCAAGGTGGAAATGGCTTTGAGATTCAGTTGTCTTTTAATTCCTATGATCCTGCATAATACCTGGCACGTTTCATGTTATTCCCTCTGAACTTAACTGCATTCTTATTTCCCAACATACTGCATGAATTTGAATATTACATTTCTAGCTCATTTGAACTTAAGATTTTCAACAAGACATTTCCCCAACCCCCACAGCTGTGTACAGTCCACTAGATTGTTAGAACTAATTTTCCCTTTTCAGATCATAAGCAATTTTCATTGGATTTACTAGATCTCTACCCTCCCTACTGGCATCCTAATGCTACTGCTGCCTTTTTAGTGTTTATTAAATCTTCTCACCCCCCAGCAATTTGTATTTGTCTATTTCAGATTTCAGTAATTTTCAATGCAGCTGTCTAGTCCTATAAGCTGCAGATGTTTGGTTCTTCAGATGTTTCTAGAAAATAAACCTCACCTACTCATTGATAGAACAGTGGACACAGGTTCATAGGTAAGAAAGCCCTTTTATATTGCACAGCGTTTAAACAAAGGGATTGTACCTAGATCTAGTGATGTAATTGTCCCCCTTTACTCAGCCCTCATTAGGCCAATCATTTCATTGAATATAATGTTGCCTTTAGCATGCATCTGTCCAGACATATGCAAAAACTGAAATGCCCACATCAATACCTTACTAAGTAGATACAAAGCCTAAACAACATGTCATACATAGACTGACTCAGAGCCCTGTCACTATACTGTTTATCCTGTAGACTAAGAGGTGACCTGTGTCTAGCATACAAGGCATCCTCTGGCCCATTGCTGATGGACTGACTGCATGTCAGCAGGTCAAGTGGCATCAGAAATACAATGTGTAGGGATTTAAATCTGTTCTGCTCACCAGCAGAACAGTTTGGAGGGACAGGTGTATCTCGCAGAGTTTATTGCTGCTGTGGAACAGACTCCCCATCCATTATCTCTGGTGTGATCCCAGTTATTTTCATTAAGGGTAATCTATAATTATCTACCATGGAATCGGTAAGGCCAATCTCTCACCAAATGGGATAGCTTATTTTGAGCACAAAAAGGGAAAATGGCTAAACTTAAAATGGCCCATAAGAGCAGCTAGCCTAGTACTTGCCTATGAACCTGTAACATCTAAGGCTTATCTAGCAAACAAATGAATTTTCAGCTTTTCCCTTCTTTAATTAAACAAGGCCACCTTTCAACCTATCTTCTTGAAAACGGTGTGGCAGCCATTAGTGAATACTGGCTATTCTAGTTCACCTATGCCACTTTAATCACCATGGTAACCTTGTTTTACAAAAGTAATATGATAAATGTGTGTAAAATAACCTATTTATTACTATTTGTGTTGTATGTATCATATAACCTTTGTATTATTTGAATCTTTATTAGGTTATATTTCAGCAAAATAGTAACTTATCAATAAAGAGACAAGTTGTTACAATAAAATTAATCATCTTACCTTCCATGTAACTAGATGCTGAAATTGACAATACTTCTTTTATGTTACTTAATACAATTATATACATGACCTACTATTCATATTTCTTTCTGCAGTTCCTCTAAAGTTTGCAAGACCAGTATTTCAACAACATTTGCCATTTTCAATAGTTTTCCAGTCACTTTTATCATCTCCTTATGATTTTTCTCCAGTTTCATTTTATGCACAGGAATTGCTTAACTGGGTTCCTTTCCAAAATTCTTTTGACCCTGATTAATTCGAATACCCTGTCCAAAATGGCCTTCATGCACGTCATTATGCATCTTTCCCATCTGGTAACTGTCCACCTCAAATAGCCTGCTCAGGATCAGAGAGAGTCTCTGCTTCCAGAGGAGAGAGTATTTTTAAATTCATTGGGTACACCATTTTAAATTTCAATTTTACATATTTATATCTCTGCAGGACAGGAATTCCCATCATGTGTCTTGTTGCAAGGGAAGAGTCAATGTCATGTGAATGTTGTAAGTACTGACCTCTCCTTCTGTTTCATCCTCAACCTAAATAATTTTTTTCCTTGAGCTGATAGTTTTGAGATTTTATTAAATGGACATCCTCTCCTTATGCTTCTGTTGGGGACAAAGACCCTCTGTGTCCTCCTGCCCAATAATACAATAATATTTTTGACTCTTCTCAGAGTAGCAGACTAGTTCGTTAAAAAAAAAAAAAAAAAAAAAAAAAAAAACTTCACGGTCATAAGCTGTCTCTGTACTGTAAATGATCAACTTATGCTTAGATCTAGGAGTTCATAATGTGCCTGCATGGATCACTACATCGTGCACTTCTCAGATGAAAACAATCTTATTTTAAACTGTAGCAAACTGTTTGCTACCAATGTAACAAACAGTTGCTACGGTTTATATTTTGCCTGCACAGAGCAGGTTTTAATTAAAAGAAGAAAAAAGCTTTCACTTTTTTTTACTTTAAACTGCAGCAAACTGCTTGCTACAATATAACAAGCAGATGCTACTGTTTAGACCTCACACGGAGCGCAACCGCGCTCAGATTTGACTGCAAATGTAATACCAGCTTTTAAAAGCTGGTATTGCATTAAAGAAAGATCATGATGAGGAGATTGCATTGTTCCATCTCCACCCACCTTAGCTAGACTACTGTAACAGGCAGGGAAAACATTTTACATAATTTTTGCCAAAAAACAAACACTGGCACATGTAGTCTTACTGGGTAAACACTAGGATCAGCTCAGAGAAGGTTGAGGTCATGCCTCTCAACTGTATAGATTTTCGTCTCACATTTGAGTCTGTTCCTCATAACATTTGCGGTTTTCTGATGTTTTGTGGCAAATCAGTAAGGATTTCATAAGAATGACAGGCATTTGAGTTTCAGACTACATATCCCTCAATAAATGCATGTTAGCAGCAGACCTTTTATTCTAGCAGCTTTCTACATTTCTAAAAAAATATTTAAAAGTGTAGAATGAATATATATATATATATATATATATATATATATATATATATATATATTACTTGTAAACTGTAGCAAACTACTTGCTACAATGTAGCAAATAGATGCTACAGTTTGGACCATACACGGAGTGCAAAAGAGCTCAGGTTTGACCGCAAATGTAATACCGGCTTTTAAAAGCCGCAAGATCGTGATCAGGTGATTTTTTTTTTCCCTCTCCACCCACCCTAGCTACACTACTATTGGAGGCAAGGGAAACATTTTGTACTTTTTTTTTTTCAAAAACATCGTAATCGATTTTACTAAATAATGACAGACATTTGAGTTTCAGACTACATAACCTTCAAAAAATACATGATAAGACCAGACCTTTTATTCTAGCAATATTCTAAGTTTATAAGAGCAATATTTAAAACTGTGTCCCTATTTTTGGGGCTTTGCCCACCAATAATTTTTGTCTTTGTCCAAAAACAATCAGAAAGAAGCATAGAACACTACATGAAGCAGGGAACCAAAGCAGCGAGTGTGTCATTCCACAGGGAAATAATAGCATTGTTTTCAGCTTCGGTCCGAGGCAGAAATGTGATTTGAGTAAGGAGATAGTGTCCCTTTAAAGCAAGAAATGCCTAAAATAAAGCTTATAACAATCCTTCATTGTGGCTACTGTAGAAAAAACTAAATTATCATTGTAGTAATTATTTGCAAAGCAGTGAAGGAACCCTGCCGTACCTCTCAGCATCTTAGAGCAAGAAATCAGGACTTTTTTAAATGCTGAACTTGCAAACTTAGAAAGTTGATAGAATAACAGGTTTTGCATTAATTTACCACTAATATGAAAAATGGACTGAAAATATGAGACAAAAAATTGAACAGTCAGAGACAGGACCATAAAACCAAGCTGTAGATGAGACTGAGAGACAAAATAGGATTGGGATTGAAACTATACAGGATACTGAAAAGAAAAAGGACACTGTGGGTGAGTAAAGCAAGTGACATGAAAAGTAGGCATGGCATTGGTCAGCTTTACTGTGGACCCGAATTTTAAACGCTGGGATTGTCCCTTTAAAGGGACAATCCCAGGGATTTTTTGTTTTGATTCTGGTCTTTGTTTACATTTTCAGTCTGGCTTTCTGGGCATGTCCTAACTTTGGCTGCAGGGGTTGGGGGAGGGTGCTTACAGGAAACTTCAGAGGTGTTAGGCAGATTCCTTCTCAAATTGCAGTTGTACTCACAACAGCTCTCACTGAATCATTCATTAGTTTCAACTGTCCTTTTATCCACAGAGAAACTAGCTTTTCAGGAATGTTATGACTTGATTTGCTAATACCTTGCAGGAAAGCATCTAAGCAATGTAAAGTTAAATCATTGGTAAACAGAGTTTTCTGTTAATTTCAATTCTTATTTTATTTTTGTGCTGATTTCTGAATGCTACCTAAGTGCAATTATTTTATGACACCAATGGCCTAGCTTCTGTAGAAAGCACCTGAAAATACAAGTTTCAAACATTAGTAGAAACAGTCTTGTTTCTTTTTTCCTGTTCAAACTGATCTCTGAATAGTAGCCAAGTGTGATGGTTTTCTTGCCTGCTAATAGGTCTGTAAAAAGGCATATGTCTGATACAGGGTTCAAACATGAGTAGACAATCTTCAGTTCCTTTGGTTTTGTATTCTACATTGCTCATATAAACGCAGAAAGCTGCTAGAATAACATATTTTGCATTATCATGCATTTTCTGAAGGATAAGAAGTCTGAGCTCAAATATATGTCATTATTTAGCGACTTTCATCTTCACTGATTTGAAGGAAAACCACAAATTGTATGAGTAACAGAACAAAAATATCAGATGAAAAGCTGGGCATTCTGCAAAATTCTGGACAGTTGAGAGGTCCAGTCCATTAATTTCATATTTTATTTTGTGCTGTTCTCATGTATCTCCTGCTATACATACTACATGCTGCATGTTGGTGACTTACTGTCTGCAGATATGTTCTTAAGCAGTTTTATTTCTCTTTCTACCTTACAAATGTACGGATTTGTACTTGATTCCACTATCTGCAGACAAGTAACTGCAATGATACAGAGTGGATTTTTTCATCATTCTGTCTGTATTGCCTGATGAGTGGCTAATTCCCTGTCTGACAATCCTTAGTCCTGCATGACAATTTTCAAACTGTTGTTGCCGTTCCAAGTTACTCACATAAGGGCAACGTCAGAGCAGTGACACAACTGTATCCTACCCTCTTCACTACATCATTCTCTAATACCTTGCCCTTCATGGCAAATCAACACAAGATAGATAATTGCCCTTGTATGTGTGTTGTGTCCTGACTTCAAATTATATACAGTGTCACTGTAGGGCTACTACATCTCCACGTGGCCAAAGTGGGATTTTTGTATGAAAATGTGAGATTTTATAGGACAAACTACACCTACAACCAGTGCAAAGGACTGGACTTCAGTTTATTGCCAAAATAAAAACTTATCTTTTTAGAATTTGATTTAGAATTTGATTTATACTGTTTCATATAATATTTAAGTGCTTCAAAGACATGATAATGGATTTATATATGTACTGAAGGAAATGTAGGAAACATTTTGTCCTAAAATTCTCATCAATTTCCTGAGGCATCAGTAAAGTATTTCTAATTCTGATATTTAACATTTCTTAAGTTTTTTTCACAGGACACAACTGCCCAGGCAGTGGCTGTCCTGCATAAAGTAGGATATGTGAGAATGGTATGTTATTGACATTACTGAAGACACGCAGCACACACTGGAAATTGGCTCTGTACAATCATGATGGTCAGTGCTGCAACATATAACCATTCCTTAATACTATACTACCTGTCATTATGTCTAGATCAGAAATTCTCTTTGCAAAACAAGGGTTATGTTCTCATGTTGTTAAGGGGGATATTAAATACAAGGGTACATCCATCTGTCTTTTGACATTACTGAAATTATATTACATTATATTATTTAATCAAATGTCAATAAATGCATAAATAAATAATAAATGTACTTGAGACAGTGCATCTGTGCTCTAATATGCATGCTATTCTTGACCGTACTGTGTTGTACTTTTCTTCCTTTTGATGGTCACTCTCTGCTTCAAAAGAATTGTCTGCTTCATCACCTTGTAAGCTATGTCTAGCATTGATTTTGTTTTCGCTATGCCTAATAGCTATCTAGACCACTATATATCCATTTCTAAGCCATTTGTTCTTGTTTTGGCATGATGAAAAGGACATCCTACACTGTCACATGCCAACCAACAGTTTTCAGCTCAAACTGTGCAGTCCCTCTGCATTTCTTGGGTGTCTGCCACAGGGACACCTTTAAATGATCTGTGAGTGTTACTCCAATAAAGTGAATTACATACTGAGGTGACATCCTGGGATTCTGCTCCAATCAAATTAAGTAATTTATGTCAAACAGCAGCAGTTAGCTGCACTTTGAGATCTCTTAAATCTCAACGTTCTGCATGTCTACTGTTTTTAATTTCTCCAAATCTTTTTGGTTTCTAATGCTATGATGGGAATGGACCCCATTCCTAAGTCAAAGTATGATTGGTACAGGTACTGTGCTTGGGCCTGAAGCTGTGCTGTGAGGGGGATATCAGGTTGTTAGTGGTGAGGTGAATAAGAAGCTCTAGGTGGATACATTTTTCTAAGATTTTTGCCATGGGAGAGAGTATAGCAATTGGTTGATAATGAGAGATTTCTCTAGAGGGGCCACCCTTGTAAAGGGGAATGATGTAAGAAATTTTCCAGAGGTGAGGGACACAGTGTTCAGAGATAGAACGATTGATATGGATGGATAGAACGATTGATATGGATGGATGTAGGCTATGGATGGGGCGGCTATTTTCAGGAATTCATTGGGTAGTTGGTCTGCAGCAAGACAGCAGTGTTTTAGTTTACTTAGGAGTTTTATTGTGTATATAGTCTGAATGGGTTTGAGGAAGAAAGAGTTTGTGTTTTCGGTGGTGGGGGGTAAATTTTGTGGGTGGAATTGTTTGTTGTCTAGGAGGGTTGTGATAAAGTTATAAAATGGGAGTTGAATTGTGATGCTATGGGCTCAGAGGTCTTACAAGTGGAGGGAGCAGGGGTGGTGTTTTTTTACCAGGGTTAGGGAGATAGTTGATGTTTTGCCAGAACGTTTGTGGGTTGTTAAGGTTTTTTTGTTGGGTGGATTGAAAATAAGGTTTTTGTGTCACTGGAAATGTTTTTCTTAGCTTGATTTCTTACTTGTTGAAATGTGGTAACATCATTTTTATTTTTGGTGGTATGGTAATGTGGCATGGTTTTGTCACTTTGTTTGATTAGAGACTTGGTGTCATTAGATAGCCATGGTAATAGTCTGGCTTTGGTGCAAATTATCCTAGTGGGGGTGAGATTATTTAAGATTTCAAGGAATTTATAACTGAAGTATTCAACTGCAAGGTCAAGTTGTAGAGTTTTTAATGGGGACCAGTCACAGTGTTGAAGTAGTAGATTGAATGTATCGGGGAGACATGTTTTTTTGCTCCAGGAGTATTTGAACGGTATGTATGTTTGAGATTACATTTTTTTCCTAAGTAGGATGTGGGAGCATGGTCACTTAGTGTGATAGGTAGGCAGCCAGCTTTGTGCCCCAGGTTAGGCTTGTTGGTTAGCATCTGGTTAAGTATTGACTATTTTTTAGAATGTTTGTTGGTGTGGGTGGGGCTGATAATAATTTGGGTGAAGTTGTACAGGTTAATGAAGTTAGTGGGACAAGTAGAGGAGCAAGAGAGCCAGTCAAGGTTAAAGTCCCCTAAGATGATAGTTTCCTGGCTGAAATAGAAGCAGACCAAGACAGGAGGGATTTAATACTGGGAAGGTTGTTGCTGGGAGGTAGGTATACTGCAATAAAAATGGCTTTTTGAGGGTTACGTTTTTGGTGCGTGACAAGTATTTCTGCACTGGGGATGTTTGGGGTAGTACAGTTTAGTTTTTCCACTATATGAGAGTATTTGAAAATAATAGCTACACCACCGCCTCTTTTGTTTAGTCTAGCTTGTCTTATGATGTTGTAACCATTAGTTGTAATTTCAGATTCTTTGATATGGGGCTTTAACCAGGTTTCAGTTATGACAGCTATATATGGAGAGTAGGTGGCCAAGGTAGCATGGGATTCAGTTATTTTATTTAGGAAGCTTCTGCAGTTGAAATTTATTATTAGTACATCTGAGTTGGAGGTTATGGGAAGTGAAGTACATGGAGATGGGATATCATGATTTTGTATAGTAGTAGTAGAGGTGGAGTCATGAAGTCTGGAGTTGTTGGGAGAAGAGTTACAGTTAGGGCCAGGATTGGGATGGATAACTGCCTGTAGTTTAATTTGTGTTAAGGAGTGTAGTACTAAGTATCCAAGTTTTGCCATGAGTTGGTAATATCTGTATGTGGATGGATGAGTGGAGCTGTTGTATAAATATTTGAAGTGGTAGAGAATAATGTTGCTGCAGAGATACAGATGAGGGCTAATGATGCTATAGGGCTTAAATAGAAGTTGAGCTATTGTGTCGGTATGTGTTGTGGAGTGATAGTGTTGGATATGATAGTTATGTAAGTTAGTGGCATTATATGTGCGGTAAAAAAGGTATAAAAGTAGTGTGCTAGCCATTAAAAGGTGATGGCTCACCTTTATGAGAGGAGTAGAAAGGGACAGCCAGGGAAGCTGAGTAGAGTAATTGGGGAGGGGAAGCTGTGTAGTGCAATAGGATGCAGGGTGGAGAAAGTGTCTATCTATGGAGGGATGGCATGAAGAATTGGTGTTGTGGTTGGGATTTGGAAGGGTGTGTGGGGAGTGGTGATAGGTGGGTAGTGTAGGGGTGTGACTGAGGTAGATATATATCTAATGAAAGAGAGGGGTGAGTGGGAATGGGGGTAGGGTAGGGGAATTGAGTGAGCCCAAGTGAAGTGAGGTCAAATGGAGCGGATTGGCCTAGGTCAGAAATTGGTTTGTAAAAACAACCAGTCAGTGAGCCAGGTAAGTAGAGTGCAGTGTGTGGGTGCAAGACAGTGTAAGTGTGAGAATGTCTTAGCAAGGAAAACCTGAAGGGAAAATATTGAGGTCTAAAACCCTTGTTAGATATATTGAATGGGAGTAGGTTAAATAGGAGGAAATGAATGGAAAGATAGACTACAGGTATATATACCATAGGAAGCTACACTGGATGAAAAGAGCAGCAGTCCTGCACTGCTAATGGAAGGTGTGTTTAATTCCAACACAAGAGCACAGAGAAGATGACTAGGGATGCAGGGTGGGCAGGGGAGAGAGTAAGATAGCTGTAGGAGTGAGAAGTGTGTTAGCTTAGGGCTATGGTGATGTATGATGTACCATGGACTTAAGTAAACAGAATAAGATTGAATCAGGCAGAATAGGCAAAACTAAAAATCCATTTGTACATACAATTTGGGGAGGAAAAATTTTCTGATCAGCAGGCTGGACTCTCGAGCGTAGAATTGCTCAGTGGTGGCCACTAGAGTTTAAGAACTCTTCAGAAGATGGTAAATATTCCAGGCCCTCTTTGGGTTGCTGAGTAAGCATGCAGGGATCAGTGTTTCACCTAAGTAAGGTAAGAGAAATTAACAGTTACTAAGAGAGAAGGGTCAAAATACAGAACAGTTAAAAGGAAAGAGTGAGCCAGTGGGAGTAAGGGGAAGGGTGGGTTAGCAAATGGAGAGATGATTCTATGAAGCAGAGACAGGAAAAATTAGAGATATATGTTCAAGCTGGTGATAGGTTAGTCACATGTTCCAATATCAGCACCATAATAAGCAAAATGCAGTTTAAATAGCTGATAAACTGAATTGTTGTGATTACAGAGAACAGAATGAGACAGCTATTAAAACTGAATCTTTGTGACTGCAGAAAATAAATGAGACAGCTTACAGTGCAGTAGAATGCTAGAACTCTGCCACATAGTTTTAAAAAAATGTGAACAGTACGCTTGCAGTTTCGTCCCCAAGTAGCATATGTTTCACTGTAAAGAGATAGCTAAATTAGTTGAGGAAACCATTAAGGAGTACTGACTTAGCTATTTAAAGTAAGCAGCCCTGGTTATGAATATAGGGAGGGTAAAGCAGAGTTTGCCAAACTAATCACTGGCTATTTGATAGTGACCTAATACAGGTTATGTTACAGGTAATTCTGATGTCCCAATTATTTTTACTTGATTTTGTTTTCTCTTCTTTTATTTTAATTACTGCTGTAAAATGAGATACCAGTTCTGCAGTTAGAAGGAACAAACAAAACTAAAAGACTGTGAACAGTAGAATAGGCAGCAGTTACACCGAGGCACCTACAAGCATTCTAGCTGGATACATGTATGTTTTTAGTCATACACTAGTACAATGTATTAAACATCTTTGCACATACAAGCATTCTAGCTGGATACACGTATGTTTTTAGTCATACACTAGTACACTGTATTAAACATCTTTGCACCACATAGCATTCTAGCTGGATACATGTATGCTTTTAGTCACACACTAGTACACTGTATTAAACATCTTTGCACCTACAAGCATTCTAGCTGGATGCATGTATGTTCTAGTCATACACTAGTTGTTGTTGTTGTGTCTTTCGGCTTTTCCCGGTTAGGGGTCGCCACAGTGGAACTCCGGTCTGCTAATGATTGGTAATTGATTTTTACGTACCGAGTTACCAGCCCTGATGCACAACCTTCAACGAAGGTACGCCCATTCACGCATGTCTCCACGTAGGAGACGCTCTAGCTAGGAATCGAACCGGACAGCGTCTTACTGTGAGGCGACAACGCTACCGCAGCACCACTAGTACACTGTATTAAACATCTTTGCACCTACAAGCATTCTAGCTGGATATGTGTATGTTTGTAGTCATACACTAGTACACTGTATTACACATCTTGGCACCACATAGCATTCTAGCTGGATACATGTATGTTTTAGTCATACACTAGTACACTGTATTAAACATCTTTGCACCTACAAGCATTCTAGCTGGATATACACACAAACACACACACACACACACACACATATGTATATGTATATATATATATATATATATATATATATATATATATATATATATATATATATATATATACACATATACATACATACATGCGGACACATACAGATTATCTATACATATATATGAACGCATATGCACATACCGATTATATATATATATATATATATATATATATATATATATATATATATATATATATATATATATATACATATATATATATATACACATACATACACACACACACACACACATATATATATATATATATATATATATATATATATATATATATATATATATAGTGTTGCTGTAATCCACCTGTTAATTAACTTTTACATTCTATGACATGCTGTTAAATTGTGGATCCCTCATGAGGGACACACACTGCTTCTTGTAAAATCTGCTTGTTATTTAACAGTTGCTTGGGATGTTTGTTTTTGTCTGCTCAATTGGAGCTTTCCCCCCCCTGTTATGTTGTAAAACCCTTAATATGTATGCATGTTTTTGTCTGTATGTTTGGAGCTTTTCTCCCCGGGCCTCCGCTGAAAATGGATATGCATCTAGTCGGACTATCCCGGTCAACAAATGTAAAATAAAATAAATAAATAAATTATATTTTTTTATATATATATATATATATATATATATATATATATATATATATATATATATATATATATATATATATATATATATATATATATATATATATATACATACATACACACACACACATACATTATATATATATATATATATATATATATATACACACACATATACATACATATATATATATATATAGTGTACATATATGTATATATACACACACATACAAACATACACATACTCACTCATGTCCTCACATGTATATGTGCACACACACACACACACATCCATATATATCTGTATGTCTTTATATGTTTGTATACATTTTTATATATATATATATATATATATATATATATATATATATATATATATATATACGGTTCCCTTTTATAATCTCGAAATACTGAAATGTTGAATTTCAGTATCCCGAGAACATAAAGGTGAAAAATCAGAATACTGAAAGTGCATAAGCACGAATCCAAATATCTCAAATCTGTGCCTATGCATTTCCGGTACAGTACATGGAGTGTTTGACTGGGATGGTGTCTGGAATTGAAGGTGAGTGAGTGAATGTGTGTTTTTGTACGTTGTATGCATAGGTCAGGGTAGGGAGGTATAAGTATTAGTGTGAGTGTTGGATTTGTTGGTGTTTGTGTATGTGTGATGTGTGTGTGTGTGTGTGTGTGTGTGTGTGTGTGTGTGTGTGTGTGTGTGTGTGTGTAGAATGCCATGGTGTGTTTTTTTCTTTTTCTCATTATGTGCGATCTCGGAGTTGGTATATATAAGTAGGGGTGTGTGGTGGGCACAGCCCCCCACATGGGGGGTGCAGGGGGGCTTGCCCCCCTTGCTTACATGTAGTGTAGGGTTGTGTGGTTTGTGGTGTGTGTCTTGTGTGGTGTATGGTGTATGTATGTTCGTGATTGTGTGAGTCATGATTGTGGGTTTCGGGATTGTGAATGGGCCGGCTTTATAGTTTCGAGATACTGAAATTCGACCTTTCAGTATTTCGGGATTATAAAGGGGAACCATATATATATATATATATATATATATATATATATATATATATATATATATATATATACAGAGAGAGAGAGGGGGGGGAGAAAGGAAGTGGGACTGACAGAGCTGTACTGAGAACTGGCAGAGTGTCCCTTTGATGGATGCTGCATGTCCATAGAAAACTGTACCCATAAATTGATGAGATTAGGAGCCAGATTTTTGCTTCATATTTTTTATCTGTTTTTCATAAAATTTGTGGCTTTCTGACAAATCACAGATGACTGAAGTCACTAAATGATGCTATACATTTGAGTTTCAGACTTTATATCGTTCAGAAAGTACATGTTAACTCAAATCTAGTTCAGAAGAGCAATATTTTCATTCTGTCCCTGTTTTTGGCTATTGTCCCCTCACTATTTTAGGCTTGTCTCATATTTCTTGCACTAAGAGTTTGAGAGGTATGCTTAGGATGCAGACCTGCGTACACGCACTGGCACTAGCGTACACCCGCATATTCACATTCTAACATATGTGCCCACCCGTGCACACTGACACTTACACACACTGTTATGTGATATCACTGCAGTAAGATCTAGGCTGAAATACTGTTCTTGTTCACTGCAAGCTCTAGGGCCAAGAGTGTAAAATGGAATACAGATGCATTCCACAGTCAAAACAGTTTAGCGATTTTTTTCACTTAATAATGCTTACTCAACAATCCATTTTATACAAGTTTTCATTTATAAATGCAGCAAGTGCATTTATAATTGACAACTTGAAAAAAATGAATAAAATAAATACAAAGGATTGCTGAGCAGCATTCCATTTCTCACTGTGTACACCTGACATGCGATTTCAGGGTTGATTGGACTATTTGGTGATTTTTTTATTTTACATTATTTATTTATTTTTATAAGTTGTCATTTACATATGCAACAATTCCAGAATCTCTACAAAGCTTGCTGCATTTGTAAAGGATAATTTATGGGGAAAAAAAAAGAAATTGTTTACCTAGTTGCTTGAACTTTTCAATTTATGACAGACAGGAATAAGAAACAAAGCAACAAAAGTAAACATGTGTTTCCCGTACAGAAGTTAAACATAAATGGAAAGGCATATTCTCAATAAGTTGATATAAGGGAAGGGGGGTCTCCATGATGACACAATACAGTGGGTGTTGCTGATAAGGACATTGTCACTCCCTTTTCAGAAATAGTATGGATCTGAATTTTAAAACGGTGTGATTTTCCCTTTAAGGACACCTTTGAGAAACTGTTTAACCTTGCTTTTAGAAGCTAGTGGAGGAGATAAATGCAGACAAGCAGAGATGGATGATAAATGGGCCTTAATAGAAGAACAGGCAAAAACAGCATTGAGCAACTCACACAAATAAGACAGAACCAAAGGAACATCCACAGAAAGACACCAAATAGAAAACCTCTTCCATTTGGATAAGTAGAATTTCCTAGTAGTAGGTTTCATGGCTTCCTGCAGGACTTGCAGCACATCCTCAGAAAAAAATGTGTCTATGAGGGATCAAAACTCCATCACCTACAATGTTAGTTGAAGCATGGATACCTGGGCATGGATGACAGATCCCTTGTCTTGTGTGATGAGATCCACCCTGTGAGGTAACTTGTGATGATTGACCCTGGCAAGATACAGAAGTAGAGGGGAACCAGTGCTATCGCGACCAAAAGGCAGTCACCAGCAAGATTTTTGGGAGCATCCTGTTAAATCTTGAACAGGATTTTCGTAATGAGAAGAAGGCGAGGGAATGCATAAAGAAACATCCCCTAGTCATAGAATGAGGGGGTGTCCATCTTCCACATCAGAGGACCTGGGACTGTGGCACAAAACAGAGGAAATTGTCTGTTCGGGGGGGGGGATAAAAGATCCACTTGGTGAGTACCCTGCTAGTGAATAATATCCAGAAACACATCCCTGTGAAGTATCCATTCATGGGACTGAGTTAAGGACCTGCTCAGATTGTCCTCCATAATGTTCTGACTGGAAGGGATATAAACCGCCTGAAGAGTGACTTGATACTTGACAACAAGATCCCATATCATAAGTGCCAACTGGCAAAGAAGGTTGTATCTCATTCCTCCCTATTTGTTGTTATACCACATCACTGTGACATTGTCTGTGAAGACCTTGAGAGGCCCTGGAGAGAAAGAGGATAAAAGGCCTGGAAGGCCAGCAGAAGAGCTTTCATATCCTTGATGTTGATGTGCTCCATCAGCTGGCGAGGTGACCACACCCCATGTACTTAATTGGGAGCCAAAAGTTGTCTCTAACCTATGTCTGAAGTGTCTGTGAACAATTTCTGAGAGGGAAAAGGGGGATAAAAAGGGATCCCTGGGTTCAGAGACAACTGCCAAATCCAGCAGTGAAGTTCCTGTCTGAGACAAGAAAGAAAAGGACCTACAATGTGTAGAAGATGTGCATGTTGAAGCCACAATGACTTCAGAAACCACTGAAACTTTCTGATGAGAAGTTTGGCCAGAGGAAACATCGGAATGGTGGATGCCATGAAACCCAGAGCTCTCAGAAACTCCCTGGTGGTAATGGAAGCCCGAGGAAGAACAGTGAGAAAGAAAGAAATTAGACTTAAGGCCTTTGGACAGGGCAGGGGTGCTATCATAGGCATTAGTTGAATCCAGCAACCCTGAAAAACATGATCGTGAGAAGGAGTCGGAGAAGACTTTGTGAAATGTATTGTGCATCCCAGGCTCTAAGGAAGGGAAAGAGCAAAATGAAGATTTTGCAAGAGAGTCTCTGGAGAGGATGCCTGAATCAACAGATTGTCTAAGTAATGAAAAAATTGGATCTCTCAAAGTCTGCAAAAGGCAATCACACAAGCAAGGCATTTGGTGAACATCCTTGGGGCAGTAGAAAGCCGAAAGGGCAAAGCAGAAAACTGAAAATGCCAGGAAGAAACAGAGAAACAAAAACTTCATGAAAAGAGGATACATCAGAATGTGGTGATAAGCTTCCTTGAGATCCAGAGACAGCATATATTTCTGAGGGAGGAGTAAAGGAAACAGAATCTGAAGAGACAACATCCGAAAGGAAGGCACTTTTAAAAAAGTGTTTAGATGAGGGAGGTCTAGAATAGGTCAAGCACCCTCTTTCCTTGGCACTAGAAACAGCCTGGAGTAGAACCCTTTGCCCCTTTGGGACACAGACACCTCTTGAATAGTACCCTGAGTCAAGAGAGTTTGAAGAACCTCTGGGGAAAAAAGGGAAGCTGTTTCTGAGGAGGTTGAGGAATGCCCATAAAATAATGGTGGGATTTCCACACCATCAATTACCCACGACATTTAATGATCGACAGAACCCAAGATTTTTGGGTGATCTGAAGCTAAGCAGGAAGAGAAAAATAAAGGTGAAGAGAAAGGGGAATGTGGCTGGGAGGAGATGGATAGTCATACAGCACCTGGTTTGACTGGAAAGGAAGGCTTTGGAAACCCTTGAAAACTGAGTAGCCTTAGCAGGAGGAGCCCGTTTGAACTCTTCTTGCCTTTAGTAGGATGGCAATGTCTATGAACAAAGGCAGGCTTAGCAGGATAGTTCCCCTGAAATTTAGGAACAGGAGAAACAAAAACATGTTGAAGTTCCTGTAAAGACTTACCCTTATCCTGAAAGGATGTAAACAGACCAGCAGCAGCTTCCCCAAACAAAAGTTTAGGATCCAGGGGAGCAGCCATCAACTTAGCTTTAATATCATCAGGTAGAGGCTGGAGCTTAAGCCAAGAATACCTCTCATAACTGAATCAAAAACAGCTGCCATAGAAGTGGCATCCACCACATCATAACTACATTTAATATAATGGTGAATGACTTGAACAGATGTCCCTAGCAAGGAAAGAACAGAAGGTTTACCCTCAGACTCAGGAAAATCAAAAATAAGTTAACAGGCCTGAGAAGGAAGAGCTAACACATACCTAGACATTTTGGTCTGATAATTAAAAGCCCTAAAACCTTGGACAGCAGAAGTGTAAACCTACTTACCCATCCTGCCCATAGTTCTAGTATATTTGTCAGAAGGCAATAACTTGAGTGAGTGAAACAATTGAGAAAGGTTTACCAGAGGTTACAGAGACCACAGAAGGGTCTGCAGCAGGACAGTTATACAAAAAGAAACAATACTCAGGCACCCTATCAGGCTTCATGGGAGCAGGGGGTAAATAATCAGCAGCATAAGAGGCATTGGAAAAAAACCGCCAGCAAAGCAGCCAAAACAGGAGGAATAGCCGCAGATTTAGAGACTCCAACTGTAGCAACTCATTGTACTTCCTATGGATATCATGGACATGAGCACAATCATCCTAGAGAGTGGTTTCCCAAAGGAAATTTCCTCAAAAGGAGCAGCTGGACTACTAGATTCCTCTTCCTCTGACCCATAGTCCAAAGAAGAAGTAATTTGAGTAGAATAAGTCAGGGATTCATCATTAGAATCTGACTCAGTCTCAGAAGGATCATGTTCTCTAAGCTTTTTAAGGGGAGTACAGGACCAAGGAAGAGCAGGAACTGAAACCCAGTGAGGAGGATTTAAAGACATTAAAGCAGAAAACAACCCCTGAGTGAAAGCCTGCCATTCACTTTGAGAATCCTTAGGGGCAGAAAAATATGTTTAAGTTTTTGTTTCTTTTTCAAGGGAATGGCTCCTCAAAAAAAAAAGAGAAGACTCAGACCCAGGATGACAGTCAAGAACTGTAGTAGGAACTTCTTCACCAACTAAAATCTGAGTAACTCCTCTATGCCCCTCGGAAAAAAATCAGCTATGGTTCCCCCTGAACATTAGAGATGGATGTCTGCAAAGTGTCATCGGACATGCTGCCAATCGGAACCTCACCAGCCTCCAACACGGTCATGGTAGCGGAATCTGATAACACAGCCCAGCAAACCTCTGGGTTTGTAACAACCTCAGGAGAAACACCTTGCAAAGGCTGGACAGTGGAAGATTCCAGTTGCACCTTTTTCATCTTCTTCTTCCCTAACAACTGACCCTCAGAGCAGGAGATTCCATCCATTGTATCTTTAGCAAGAAGCTTTAGATGCTGGTTCTTAAGATACAAGGAAAGGGAAGAAAATCTACTGCAAAGGGTTTTTGGAATGAACTCCTGGCAAATAGAATAAGACGTATGGTCATGAGACGCTCCTAGACAAAAAAGACACTTATAGTGGTAGTCTGTATGGGGAATCTGTTTACCACTCTGGCGTTTACCCTTCACGGATGACATTAACCCAAAGGAAAAAATACAGGGCACTTATCTGTAATCAGGCACAGGTAAACAATGGAAAATGAAATGCATTAAACTGGCAAAATGGACGCATGTAAAAAGACTGACAGTGAAAAAAATGAATTTGGACTGGTGGCAAAGAAGTTCTGTTAATGGTAAGCCTGAACATCACCTGTATGCCCCACAGTACACAAGGAACATTGAGTGGCATTCAGGCATACCTTTTAAATGCAACAGGAAGTCTTTAGTATACTAGCCGGATGAAGGGCTTCCATGGCAGGGAATCCCAAAGGTTATGAATACTGCAGCAGTGAATGTCAGGACAAATAACTGTACTACGTTCATCATATTGATCACTGCTGCAATAGCTTTAGCTATCTGCATAGATTACTCTAGCTGTCTACACTTGGGAGGAAGAAGAGTAGTGCAGCATCCCCTGGAGAATGGCCCTAGCAAACCCTGATGTGGACCTAGAGAAGGAATCAAGCTAATAGTATTTTGTAAAAGTATGTACAGAGGACCAAATAGCAGCTTCTAGAATACTTCTGGAATGGAACCCTTTCCAAAAAGCCATAGATAAAGAAGGCAAGGCCCTGGTAGAGTGGGTCTTGATCCTGCCAGATAAATTTTGTTATGGCGAGTACAGCAGAAGGTAATTGCCTTAGACAACCATGTGAAAATAGTCTGTTTTGATACAGGTTGTCCCGCCTTACAATCACAAGAAATGAACTGATCTGAAGATTTAGTTATGTCAAGATAGTACCCTAGTTGTCTGTGGACATCCAAGAAATGTAGTATCCTTTTTCCTCATGTTTATGTTCAGGAAAGAAAATGGGGAGATAAACATTTTAGGTTAAAGTAAACTCGGATATTACTTTAGCCATACAAGAAGAATTAGTTCTCAAAGAAACCTGCCTCTGTGGAAAATGAGACAGGATTGACTCACTGCAAGTGCTTGGAACTCAGATATCCTTCTTGCAGAAGTCAGAAAATCAGTAAAACTGACCTTTATGTTAAGAACCTCAAATCAGCCATGTTAGCTTGTTCAAATGGCTCAAGTGTTAGCTTCACTGACACAAAATTAAGATCCCAAGAAGGAGCCACCAGTTTTCTTGGAGGCCTCTTATGCAAAACAAATTTAAAAAACATTTTCAAATGATACTGCTTTGAAAGAGGTAGATTCTTGGGCAGACATGCTGAAATAGCCAATAAATGAACCTTGACAGAGGAATAAGAAAGGTCATAGGATAGTAACTCACAACAATTGCAGAACCAGAAAACAGCTAGCCCTATGTCACCAACTAGAAAACCTCTTCCATTTGCTAATAATAATATGATTTTCTAGTAGCTGGCTTCCTTGTCTCTATTAGTATCTGCTGTACATCTTCAGTAAGCAGGTGTCTAGAAAGAATTATGCTCTTATCATCCAGGCAGTCAGTGGATTGATGAAAGAATGTATCAAACACCCCTGTTCTTGTGTGAGCAGATCCAGTCTGCGGGGAAGCTTGTGGTAATTGTCCCTGACCATTTTCAACAGAAGGGAAACCCATGGTTGCCTGGGACAGAATGGAGTCACCACAATGATCCTTCAGATTCCTTCTGCATCTTCAGAATTACCCTGGATATTAATGGAAAGGGTGGAAAAAGTGTACAGGAACATTCTTGTCCAAAGAAAAGAAAAGGCAACTGTTTTCTAGGCCTTCTTGCTTGGAGTTCTGGAACAGAATCTTGTCAGCTGACTGGTCAGACAGGAGGCAAATAGGTCTACTTAATAAACTCCCCACAGATGGATCAAATCTTGGAAGACCCTTGATCTAGTTTCCATTCATGAGGGTTTGTCCTGGTCCTGCTCAGTTTGTCTGAAACACACTTTTTGATCTGATGGAATGTAGGATGCCTTATACAGGGAAATTGTGCTGTGAAGCTGTATCCCAAGCTAACATGGCTAGTCTTCCTAGGACGTACAACCTGGTTTTCCCATGCTTGCTGGTGTATGGCATGACTGGCAGACCACTTGAAAAGGTCCCAGGGTCCAAAGCTGGCTCAGAGAGTTACATGCCTTGATCATGGCAGGCATCTCCTTGATGTGTATGCGCTTGCATCTGTCCTTAGTCCCACACCCCTTGCACTTTTATCCCTCCCAAAACAGCTCCCCAAACAAAGTGCGAAGCATCGGTGGTGACTGACTTCAGAGCTGGGAGGAGGAAGGGGTGACCTGTATATAAGAATATCTGTTGTCTTCACCAAATGATTTCTCTTCTGACAAATTCCAGCACTCAGATTTGAAAAGATAAATGGTGCTGGTGCTAGGACCAAAGATGCTTCAGATACTATTGTATCTGTCTGAAGTGGAGTCTTGCCACTGGTATCAGAATATTTTTGTTAGCCAGGCATGAGCTTTTGCATGATTCAAAAAATTCTTCTGAGTATTCATCTATTGAAATATTTGCAGAAACATGAAAAATTGTGCTTAATTAGCAATATAAACTACACTGAATATGTCTCAACATACTTAGCTTACAGCACAAACGCCATGAAAGTTTTCTTCAACATTGTCTAAAGTTGCACCTGACACCATGCACACTCTACTGTATTAAGTAGAGGTAGAAAATGTATCTTTGTAACTACAAACAAACAGCAATCTCTGTAGTACAGTGTACAAGTGTACCTTCATAGTACATTTTTCTTCCTGTCACCATTGCATTTTATTAATTTATTTAACATTTGTTTTTTGCACCTGGGAGGAGTCGACGTTGGACTGAAGCCAATTTTAGCAAAGCCTTTCGAGTTGGGACAAGTGCTCAGACACATTTTGTGTAATGTGGGAGGAAGCCAGAGCATCTGGAGAAGAAACCCTACATGTGAATGCAGGAGACACGGATGCGCAGACTCCGCACAGAGGGCACCACAGCGAGAATCAAGCTGGGAGAACACTCTTGCTGTGGGTGACAATGGCGCACCGCAAACACCACCATCATCAGCTGCAGCCACCTAGTAAAATACGGCTTGCTGTTAGTTTTGAAAATAGACATGAGTGCAAAAAAATCTATTAATATTTCCATTGCAGGACGCTGGAATAAAATCTTTCTAGCCATTCATTATACTTTTGCTTGCTGATTCTAACATATGGCCTTCCCACAGTGTGGTTTGGTCAAACTATTGCAGTACATCAGTGCTGAAAAATAAAAAAACTGCCTTTTTTTAAAAATTTTTTTTTTTGTTTTTGTTACGACTTTTTGAATACCTTCATCACAAGCTTCTGATCTACTTAGATGCATCTTTGTAAGATAATTATATGGGGCTTAGTTGTTGTAGCCTGTGTCAATATCTCCATTTTTCTTTGTACTATATTTCAGTGTGTTAGCATTCCAAGATAAAAAAAAATCATGTTTCATGCCAAAAAGGGCAAACTATAGTATTTGGTAGAAGTTCATTGTAGCTTCTGCTTATAGTATAGGTAATACACCACTTCAAAATGAAAAGGTCATGGGAAACCTGGGCACATGGGTGGACAGCTTCCCTTATTATTTAACCATTAAAGTAGCTTAAACGATGGTTTAAAATCATTTTTATTGCTGTAGCCTTATAACAAAAGATATTTAATCTAGACCAGAAGAAGTCCTCATGTCTTTGTACTCCACTTTGATTAGACCCATGACTGAGTACAGTGCCCCCTTCTGATGTGCTGTACTAGGTATATCAAGCAATTGGAAAGACCGCAGAGATTTGTAACTAAAAAGGTAAAGGGTCTAAAAGATCTGGATCACAGACTGGGGGGGTTACCCCTATGTTCAGTTTCTTATAGATTTTTTAGGGGAGACCCACTGTCTTCCTTATAGGGCTTCAGGGGATCCAGTAGTCCAAGAGTTCTTTTACATTAGCAAATCAGAGTCCAGTTAACACCAGAGCTACAGATGTAAAATTTACTCCAACAATAGAGATAGATTCATACACAGCACCTACCCCTTTCTGTGGAACAAATTCTCTTTCCAAGGTAAGTGGTGTGGCACACTGATTTCCTTAAAATGGAACTGATGACTGGATGGGTGTTCACAAATTCAGTCCTGGTATGACTGGCCTGGCCCTCCTTGAACTGAGAAGCAAGGTGGAAATGGCTTTGAGATTCAGTTGTCTTTTAATTTCTATGATCCTGCATAATACCTGGCACGTTTCATGTTATTCCCTCTGAACTTAACTGCATTCTTATTTCTCAACATACTGCATGAATTTGAATATTACATTTCTAGCTCATTTGAACTTAAGATTTTCAACAAGACATTTCCCCAAACCCAACAGCTGTGTACAGTCCACTAAATTGTTAGAACTAATTTTCCCTTTTCAGATCATAAGCAATTTTCATTGATTTACTAGATCTCTACCTCCTACTGGCATCCTAATGCTACTGCTGCCTTTTTAGTGTTTATTAAATCTTCTCACCCCCAGCAATTTGTATTTGTCTATTTCAGATTTCAGTACTTTCAATGCATGTCTAGTCCTATAAGCTGCAGATGTTTGGTTCTTCAGATGTTTCTAGAAAATAAACCTCACCTACTCATTGATAGAACAGTGGACACAGGTTCATAGGTAAGAAAGCCCTTTTATATTGCACAGCTGCTTAAAACAAAGGGATTGTACCTAGATCTAGTGATGTAATTGTCCCCCTTTACTCAGCCCTCATTAGGCCAATCATTTCATTGAATATAATGTTGCCTTTAGCATGCATCTGTCCAGACATATGCAAAAACTGAAATGCCCACATCAATACCTTACTAAGTAGATACAAAGCCTAAACAACATGTCATACATAGACTGACTCAGAGCCCTGTCACTATACTGTTTATCCTGTAGACTAAGAGGTGACCTGTGTCTAGCATACAAGGCATCCTCTGGCCCATTGCTGATGGACTGACTGCATGTCAGCAGGTCAAGTGGCATCAGAAATACAATGTGTAGGGATTTAAATCTGTTCTGCTCACCAGCAGAACAGTTTGGAGGGACAGGTGTATCTCGTAGAGTTTACTGCTGTGGAACAGACTCCCCATCCATTATCTCTGGTGTGATCCCAGTTATTTTCATTAAGGGTAATCTATAATTATCTACCATGGAATCGGTAAGGCCAATCTCTCACCAAATGGGATAGCTTATTTCAAGCACAAAAAAGTAAATTGGCTAGGCTTAAAATGGCCCGCAAGAGCAGCCAGCCTAGTACTTGCCTATGAACGTGTAACATCTAAGGCTTATCTAGCAAACAAATGAATTTTCAGCTTTTCCTTCTTTAATTAAACAAGGCCACCTTTCAACCTATCTTCTTGAAAGCGGTGTGGCAGCCATTAGTGAATACTGGCTATTCTAGTTCACCTATGCCACTTTAATCACCATGGTAACCTTGTTTTACAAAGTAATATGATAAATGTGTAAAATAACCTATTTATTACTATTTGTGTTGTATGTATCATATAACCTTTGTATTATTTGAATCTTTATTAGGTTATATTTCAACAAAATAGTAACTTATCAATAAAGAGACAAGTTGTTACAATAAAATTAATCATCTTACCTTCCATGTAACTAGATGCTGAAATTGACAATACTTCTTTTATGTTACTTAATACAATTATATACATGACCTACTATTCATATTTCTTTCTGCAGTTCCTCTAAAGTTTGCAAGACCAGTATTTCAACAACATTTGCCATTTTCAATAGTTTTCCAGTCACTTTTATCATCTCTTATGATTTTTCTCCAGTTTCATTTTATGCACAGGGAATTGCTTAACTGGGTTCCTTTCCAAAATTGCTTTTTGACCCTGATTAATTCGAATACCCTGTCCAAATGGCCTTCATGCACGTCATTATGCATCTTTCCCATCTGGTAACTGTCCACCTCCAAATAGCCTGCTCACGATCAGAGTGAGTCTCTGCTTCCAGAGGAGAGAGTGATGCTGAATTTATTGGGTAGACCATTTTAAATTTCAGTGTGACATATTTATATCTCTGCAGGACAGGGAATTCCCATCATGTGTCTTGTTGCAAAGGAAGAATCAATGTCGATGTGAATGTTGTAAGTAATGACATCTCCTTCTGTTTCATCCTCAACCTAATTTTTTTTCCTTGAGCTGATAGTTTTGAGATTTTATTAAATGGACATCCTCTCCTTATGCTTCTGTTGGGACAAAGACCCTCTGTGTCCTCCTGCCCAATAATACAATAATATTTTTGACTCTTCTCAGAGTAGCAGACTAGTTAGTTAAAAAAAAAAAACTTCACGGTCATAAGCTGTCTCTGTACTGTAAATGATCAACTTATGCTTAGATCTAGGAGTTCATAATGTGCCTGCATGGATCACTACATCGTGCACTTCTCAGATGAAAACAATCTTATTTTAAACTGTAGCAAACTGATTGCTACCAATGTAACAAACAGTTGCTACGGTTTATATTTGCCTGCACAGAGCAGGTTTTAATTAAAAGAAGAAAAAAGCTTTCACTTTTTTACTTTAAACTGCAGCAAAACTGCTTGCTACAATATAACAAGCAGATGCTACTGTTTAGACCTCACACGGAGCGCAACCCAGCTCAGGTTTGATTGCAAATGTAATAGCAGCTTTTAAAAGCTGGTATTGCATTATAGAAAGATCATGATGAGGAGATTGCATTGTTCCATCTCCACCCACCTTAGCTAGACTACTGTAACAGGCAGGGAAAACATTTTACATAATTTTTGCCAAAAAACAAACACTGGCACATGTAGTCTTACTGGGTAAACACTAGGATCAGCTCAGAGAAGGTTGAGGTCATGCCTCTCAACTGTATAGATTTTCGTCTCACATTTGAGTCTGTTCCTCATAACATTTTGCGGTTTTCTGATGTTTTGTGGCAAATCAGTAAGGATTTCATAAGAATGACAGGCATTTGAGTTTCAGACTACATATCCCTCAATAAATGCATGTTAGCAGCAGACCTTTTATTCTAGCAGCTTTCTACATTTCTAAAAATATTTAAAAGTGTAGAATGAATATATATATATATATATATATATATATATATATATATATAGATATATTACTTCTAAACTGTAGCAAACTACTTGTTACAATGTAACAAATAGATGCTACAGTTTGGACCATACACGGAGTGCAAAAGAGCTCAGGTTTGACCGCAAATGTAATACTGATCAGGTGATTTTTTTTTTCCCTCTCCACCCACCCTAGCTACACTACTATCGGAGGCAAGGGAAACATTTTGTACATTTTTTTTCCCAAAAACATCGTAATTGATTTTATTAAATAATGACAGACATTTGAGTTTCAGACTACATAACCTTCAAAAAATACATGATAAGACCAGACCTTTTATTCTAGCAATATTCTAAGTTTATAAGAGCAATATTTAAAAATGTGTCCCTATTTTTGGGGCTTTGCCCACCAATAATTTTTGTCTTTGTCCAAAAACAATCAGAAAGAAGCATAGAACACTACATGAAGCAGGAACCAAAGCAGCAGTGTGTCATTCCACAGGAAATAATAGCATTGTTTTCAGCTTCGGTCCGAGGCAGAAATGTGATTTGAGTAAGGAGATAGTGTCCCTTTAAAGCAAGAAATGCCTAAAATAAAGCTTATAACAATCCTTCATTGTGGCTACTGTAGAAAAAAAACTAAATTATCATTGTAGTAATTATTTGCAAAGCAGTGAAGGAACCCTGCTGCACCTCTCAGCATCTTAGAGCAAGAAATCAGGACTTTTTTAAATGCTGAACTTGCAAACTTAGAAAGTTGATAGAATAACAGGTTTTGCATTAATTTACCACTAATATGAAAAATGGACTGAAAATATGAGACAAAAAATTGAACAGTCAGAGACAGGACCATAAAACCAAGCTGTAGATGAGACTGAGAGACAAAATAGGATTGGGATTGAAACTATACAGGATACTGAAAAGAAAAAGGACACTGTGGGTGAGTAAAGCAAGTGACATGAAAAGTAGGCATGGCATTGGTCAGCTTTACTGTGGACCCGAATTTTAAACGCTGGGATTGTCCTTTAAAGGGACAATCCCAGGGATTTTTTGTTTTGATTCTGGTCTTTGTTTACATTTTCAGTCTGGCTTTCTGGGCATGTCCCAACTTTGGCTGCAGGGGTTGGGGGAGGGTACTTACAGGAAGCTTCAGAGGTGTTAGGCAGATTCCTTCTCAAATTGCAGTTGTACTCACAACAGCTCTCACTGAATCATTCATTAGTTTCAACTGTCCTTTTATCCACAGAGAAACTAGCTTTTCAGGAATGTTATGACTTGATTTGCTAATACCTTGCAGGAAAGCATCTAAGCAATGTAAAGTTAAAACATTGGTAAACAGAGTTTTCTGTTAATTTCAATTCTTATTTTATTTTTGTGCTGATTTCTGAATGCTACCTAAGTGCAATTATTTTATGACACCAATGGCCTAGCTTCTGTAGAAGGCACCTGAAAGATGCAAGTTTCAAACAGTAGTAGAAACAGTCTTGTTTCTTTTTTCATGTTCAAACTGATCTCTGAATAGTAGCCAAGTGTGATGGTTTTCTTGCCTGCTAATAGGTCTGTAAAAAGGCATATGTCTGACACAGGGTTCAAACATGAGTAGAGAATTTTCGGTTCCTTTGGTTTTGTAGTCTACATTGCTCATATAAACTCAGAAAGCTGCTAGAATAACACACTTTGCATTATCATGCATTTTCTGAAGGCTAAGAACTCCGAGCTCAAATATAGGTAATTATTTAACGACTTTCATCTTCACTGATTTGAAGGAAAACCACAAATTGTATGAGTAACAGAACAAAAATATCAGATGAAAAGCTGGGCATTCTGCAAAATTCTGGACAGTTGAGAGGTCCAGTCCATTAATTTCATATTTTATTTTGTGCTGTTCTCATGTATCTCCTGCTATACATACTACATGCTGCATGTTGGTGACTTACTGTCTGCAGATATGTTCTTAAGCAGTTTTATTTCTCTTTCTACCTTACAAATGTACGGATTTGTACTTGATTCCACTATCTGCAGACAAGTAACTGGAATGATACAGAGTGGATTTTTTCATCATTCTGTCTGTATTGCCTGATGAGTGGCTAATTCCCTGTCTGACAATCCTTAGTCCTGCATGACAATTTTCAAACTGTTGTTGCCGTTCCAAGTTACTCACATAAAGGCAACGTCAGAGCAGTGACACAACTGTATCCTACCCTCTTCACTACATCATTCTCTAATACCTTGCCCTTCATGGCAAATCAACACAAGATAGATAATTGTCCGTGTATGTGTGTTGTGTCCTGACTTCATATACTGCTTTTGCACAATTATATACAGTGTCACTATAGGGCTGCTACATCTCCACGTGGTCAAATTGGGATTTTTGTATGAAAATGTGAGATTTTATAGGGCAAACTACACCTACAACCAGTGCAAAGGACTGGACTTCAGTTTATTGCCAAAATAAAAACTTATCTTTTAGAATTTGATTTAGAATTTGATTTATACTGTTTCATATAATATTTAAGTCTTTCAAAGACATGATAATGGATTTATATATGTACTGAAGGAAATGTAGGAAACATTTTTGTCCTAAAATTCTCATCAGTTTCCTGAGGCATCAGTAAAGTATTTCTAATTCTGATATTTAACATTTTTTAAGTTTTTTTCAGAGGACACAACTGCCCAGGCAGTGGCTGTCCTGCATAAAGTAGGATATGTGAGAATGGTATGTTATTGACATTACTGAAGACACGCAGCACACACTGGAAATTGGCTCTGTACAATCATGATGGTCAGTGCTGCAACATATAACCATTCCTTAATACTATACTACCTGTCATTATGTCTAGATCAGAAATTCTCTTTGCAAAACAAGGGTTATGTTCTCATGTTGTTAAGGGGGATATTAAATACAAGGGTACCTCCATCTGTCTTTTGACATTACTGAAATTATATTACATTATATTCTTTAATCAAATGTCAATAAATGCATAAATAAATAATAAATGTACTTGAGACAGTGCATCTGTGCTCTAATATGCATGCTATTCTTGACCGTACTGTGTTGTACTTTTCTTCCTTTTGATGGTCACTCTCTGCTTCAAAAGAATTGTCTGCTTCATCACCTTGTAAGCTATGTCTAGCATTGATTTTGTTTTCTCTATGCCTAATAGCTATCTAGACCACTATATATCCATTTTTAAGCCATTTGTTCTTGTTTTGGCATGATAAAATGGACATCCTACACTGTCACATGCCAACCAACAGTTTTCAGCTCAAACTGTGCAGTCCCTCTGCATTTCTTGGGTGTCTGCCACAGAGACACCTTTAAATGATCTGTGAGTGTTACTCCAATAAAGTGAATTACATACTGAGGTGACATCCTGGGATTCTGCTCCAATCAAATTAAGTCATTTATGTCAAACAGCAGCAGTTAGCTGCACTTTGAGATCTCTTAAATCTCAAAGTTCTGCATGTCTACTGTTTTTAATTTCTCCAAATCTTTTTGGTTTCTAATGCTATGATGGGAATGGACCCCATTCCTAAGTCAAGGTATGATTGGTACAGGTACTATGCTTGGGCCTGAAGCTGTGCTGTGAGGGGGATATCAGGTTGTTAGTGGTGAGGTGAATAAGAAGCTCTAGGTGGATACATTTTTCTAAGATTTTTGCCATGGGAGAGAGTATGGCAATTGGTTGATAATGTGAGATTTCTCTAGAGGGGCCACCCTTGTAAAGGGGAATGATGTAAGAAATTTTCCAGAGGTGAGGGACACAGTGTTCAGAGATAGAACGATTGATATGGATGGATAGAACGATTGATATGGATAGATGTAGGCTATGGATGGGGCAGCTATTTTCAGGAATTCATTGGGTAGTTGGTCTGCAGCAAGACAGCAGTGTTTTAGTTTACTTAGGAGTTTTTTTGTGTACATAGTCTGAATGGGTTTGAGGAAGAAAGAGTTTGTGTTTTCGGTGGTGGGGGGGAAATTTTGTGGGTGGAATTGTTTGTTGTCTAGGAGGGTTGTGATAGAGTTATAAAATGGGAGTTGAATTGTGATGCTATGGGCTCAGAGGTCTTACAAGTGGAGGGAGCAGGGGTGGTGTTTTTTTACCAGGGTTAGGGAGATAGTTGATGTTTTGCCAGAACGTTTGTGGGTTGTTCATGTTTTTTTGTTGGGTGGATTGAAAATAAGGTTTTTGTGTCACTGGAAATGTTTTTCTTAGCTTGATTTCTTACTTGTTGAAAAGTAGTAACATCATTTTTATTTTTGGTGGTATGGTAATGTGGCATGGTTTTGTCACTTTGATTAGAGACTTAGTGTCATTAGATAACCATGGTAATAGTCTGGCTTTGGTGCAAATTATCCTAGTGGGGGTGAGATTATTTAAGATTTCAAGGAATTTATAACTGAAGTATTCAACTGCAAGGTCAAGTTGTAGAGTTTTTAATGGGGACCAGTCACAGTGTTGAAGTAGTAGATTGAATGTATCGGGGAGACATGTTTTTTTGTTCCAGGAGTATTTGAACGGTATGTATGTTTGAGATTACATTTTTTTCCTAAGTAGGATGTGGGAGCATGGTCGCTTAGTGTGATAGGTAGGCAGCCAGCTTTGTGCCCCAGGTTAGGCTTGTTGGTTAGCATCTGGTTAAGTACTGACTATTGTTTAGAATGTTTGTTGGTGTGGGTGGGGCTGTTAATAATTTGGGTGAAGTTGTACAGGTTAATGAAGTTAGTGGGACAGGTAGAGGAGCAAGAGAGCCAGTCAAGGTTAAAGTCCCCTAAGATGATAGTTTCCTGGCTGAAATAGAAGCAGACCAAGACAGGAGGGATTTAATACTGGGAAGGTTGTTGCTGGGAGGTAGGTATACTGCAATACAAATGGCTTTTTGAGGGTTACGTTTTTGGTGCGTGACAAGTATTTCCGCACTGGGGATGTTTGGGGTAGTACAGTTTAGGTTTTCCACTATATGAGAGTATTTGAAAATAATAGCTACACCACCACCTCTTTTGTTTAGTCTAGGTTGTCTTATGATGTTGTAACCATTAGTTGTAATTTCAGATTCTTTGATATGGGGCTTTAACCAGGTTTCAGTTATGACAGCTATATATGGAGAGTAGGTGGCCAAGGTAGTATTGGGATTCAGTTATTTTATTTAGGAAGCTTCTGCAGTTGAAATTTATTATTAGTACATCTGAGTTGGAGGTTATGGGAAGTGAAGTACATGGAAATGGGATATCATAATTTTGTATAGTAGTAGTAGAGGTGGAGTCATGAAGTCTGGAATTGTTGGGAGAAGAGTTACAGTTAGGGCCAGGATTGGGATGGATAACTGCCTGTAGTTTAATTTGTGTTAAGGAGTGTAGTACTAAGTATCCAAGTTTTGCCATGAGTTGGTAATATCTGTATGTGGATGGATGAGTGGAGCTGTTGTATAAATATTTGAAGTGGTAGAGAAGAATGTTGCTGCAGAGATACAGATGAGGGCTGATGATGCTATAGGGCTTAAATAGAAGTTGAGCTATTGTGTCGGTATGTGTTGTGGAGTGATAATGTTGGATATGATAGTTATGTAAGTTAGTGGCATTATATGTGCGGTAAAGAAAGTATAAAAGTAGTGTGCTAGCCATTAAAAGGTGATGGCTCACCTTTATGAGAGGAGTAGAAAGGGACAGCCAGGGAAGTTGAGTAGAGTAATTGGGGAGGGGAAGCTGTGTAGTGCAATAGGATGCAGGGTGGAGAGAGTGTCTATCTAT
>NC_056745.1:566855650-566874765 GCF_019279795.1 Protopterus annectens
AAATAAATACAAAGGATTGCTGAGCAGCATTCCATTTCTCACTGTGTACACCTGACATGCGATTTCAGGGTTGATTGGACTATTTGGTGATTTTTTTATTTTAATTTATTTATTTATTTTTATAAGTTGTCATTTACATATGCAACAATTCCAGAATCTCTACAAAGCTTGCTGCATTTGTAAAGGATAATTTATAGGGAAAAAAAAGAAATTGTTTACCTAGTTGCTTGAACTTTTCAATTTATGACAGACAGGAATAAGAAACAAAGCAACAAAAGTAAACATGTGTTTCCCGTACAGAAGTTAAACATAAATGAAAAAGCATATTCTCAATAAGCTGATATAGGGGAAGGGGGGTCTCCATGATGACAAAATACAGTGGGTGTTGCTGATAAGGACATTGTCACTCCCTTTTCAGAAATAGTATGGACCTGAATTTTAAAACGGTGTGATTTTCCCTTTAAGGACACCTTTGAGAAACTGTTTAACCTTGCTTTTAGAAGCTAGTGGAGGAGATAAATGCAGACAAGCAGAGATGGATGATAAATGGGCCTTAATAGAAGAACAGGCAAAAACAGCATTGAGCAACTCACACAAATAAGACAGAACCAAAGGAACATCCACAGAAAGACACCAAATAGAAAACGTCTTCCATTTGGATAAGTAGAATTTCCTAGTAGTAGGTTTCATGGCTTCCTGCAGGACTTGCAGCACATCCTCAGAAAAAAATGTGTCTATGAGGGATCAAAACCCCATCACCTACAATGTTAGTTGAAGCATGGATACCTGGGCATGGATGACAGATCCCTTGTCTTGTGTGATGAGATCCACCCTGTGAGGTAACTTGTGATGATTGACCCTGGCTAGATACAGAAGTAGAGGGGAACCAGTGCTATCGCGACCAAAAGGGAGTCACTAGCAAGATTTTTGGGAGCATCCTGTTAAATCTTGAACAGGATTTTCGTAATGAGAAGAAGGCGAGGGAATTCATAAAGAAACATCCCCTAGTCCTAGAATGAGGGGGCATCCATCTTCCACATCAGAGGACCTGGGACTGTGGCACAAAACAGAGGAAATTGTCTGTTTGGGGGGGGGGTAAAAGATCCACTTGGTGAGTACCCTGCTAGTGAATAATATCCAGAAACACATCCCTGTGAAGTATCCATTCATGGGACTGAGTTAAGGACCTGCTCAGATTGTCCTCCATAATGTTCTGACTGGAAGGGATATAAACCGCCTGAAGAGTGACTTGATACTTGACAGCAAGATCCCATATCATAAGTGCCAACTGGCAAAGAAGGTTGTATCTCATTCCTCCCTATTTGTTGTTATACCACATCACTGTGACATTGTCTGTGAAGACCTTGACAGGCCCTGGAGAGAAAGAGGATAAAAGGTCTGGAAGGCCAGCAGAAGAGCTTTCATATCCTTGATGTTGATGTGCTCCATCAGCTGGCGAGGTGACCACACCCCATGTACTTAAGGGGGAGCCAAAAGTTGTCTCTAACCTATGTCTGAAGTGTCTGTGAACAATTTCTGAGAGGGAAAAGGGGGATAAAAAGGGATCCCTGGGTTCAGAGACAACTGCCAAATCCAGCAGTGAAGTTCCTGTCTGAGACAAGAAAGAAAAGGACCTACAATGTGTAGAAGATGTGCATGTTGAAGCCACAATGACTTCAGAAACCACTGAAACTTTCTGATTTGAAGTTTGGCCAGAGGAAACATCGGAATGGTGGATGCCATGAAACCCAGAGCTCTCAGAAACTCCCTGGTGGTAATGGAAGCCCGAGGAAGAACAGTGAGAAAGAAAGAAATGAGACTTAAGGCCTTTGGACAGGGCAGGGGTGCTATCATAGGCATTGGTTGAATCCAGCAACCCTGAAAAACATGATCGTGAGGAGGAGTCAGAGAAGACTTTGTGAAATGTATTGTGCATCCCAGGCTCTAAGGAAGGGAAAGAGCAAAATTAAGATTTTGCAAGAGAGTCTCTGGAGAGGATGCCTGAATCAACAGATTGTCTAAGTAATGAAAAAATTGGATCTCTCAAAGTCTGCAAAAGGCAATCACACAAGCAAGGCATTTGGTGAACATCCTTGGGGCAGTAGAAAATCGAAAGGGCAAAGCAGAAAACTGAAAATGCCAGGAAGAAACAGAGAAACAAAAACTTCATGAAAAGAGGATGCATCAGAATGTGGTGATAAGCTTCCTTGAGATCCAGAGACAGCATATATTTCTGAGGGAGGAGTAAAGGAAACAGAATCTGAAGAGACAACATCTGAAAGGAAGGCACTTTTAAAAAAGTGTTTAGATGAGGGAGGTCTAGAATAGGTCAAGCACCCTCTTTCCTTGGCACTAGAAACAGCCTGGAGTAGAACCCTTTGCCCCTTTGGGACACAGACACCTCTTGAATAGTACCCTGAGTCAAGAGAGTTTGAAGAACCTCTGGGAAAAAAGGGAAGCTGTTTCTGAGGAGGTTGAGGAATGCCCATAAAATAATGGTGGGATTTCCACACCATCAATTACCCACGACGAATGATCGACAGAACCCAAGATTTTTGGGTGATCTGAAGCTAAGCAGGAAGAGAAAAAGAAAGGTGAAGAGAAAGGGGAATGTGGCTGGGAGGAGATGGATAGTCATACAGCACCTGGTTTGACTGGAAAGGAAGGCTTTGGAAACCCTTGAAAACTGAGTAGCCTTAGCAGGAGGAGCCCGTTTGAACTCTTCTTGCCTTTAGTAGGATGGCAATGTCTATGAACAAAGGCAGGCTTAGCAGGATAGTTCCTCTGAAATTTAGGAACAGGAGAAACAAAAACATGTTGAAGCTCCAGTAAAGACTTACCCTTATCCTGAAAGGATGTAAACAGATCAGCAGCAGCTTCCCCAAACAAAAGTTTAGGATCCAGGGGAGCAGCCATCAACTTAGCTTTAATATCATCAGGTAGAGGCTGGAGCTTAAGCCAAGAATATCTCCTCATAACTGAATCAAAAACAGCTGCCATAGAAGTGGCATCCGCCACATCATAACTACATTTAATAGAATGGTGAATGACTTGAACAGATGTCCCTAGCAAGGAAAGAACAGAAGGTTTACCCTCAGACTCAGGAAAATCAAAAATAAGTTAACAGGCCTGAGAAGGAAGAGCTAACACATACCTAGACATTTGAGTCTGATAATTAAAAGCCCTAAAACCTAGTTCAGCAGAAGTGTAAACCTACTTACCCATCCTGCCCATAGTTCTAGTATATTTGTCAGAAGGCAATAACTTGAGTGAGTGAAGCAATTGAGAAAGGTTTACCAGAGGTTACAGAGACCACAGAAGGGTCTGCAGCAGGACAGTTATACAAAAAGAAACAATACTCAGGCACCCTATCAGGCTTCATGGGAGCAGGGGGTAAATAATCAGCAGCATAAGAGGCATTGGAAAAAAACAGCCAGCAAAGCAGCCAAAACAGGAGGAATAGCCGCAGATGTAGAGACTCCAACTGTAGCAACTCATTGTACCTCCTATGGATGTCATGGACATGAGCACAATCATCCTAGAGAGCGGATTCCCAAAGGAAATTTCCTCAAAAGGAGCAGCTGTACTACTAGATTCCTCTTCCTCTGACCCATAGTCCAAAGAAGAAGTAATTTGAGTAGAATAAGTCAGGGATTCATCATTAGAATCTGACTCAGTCTCAGAAGGATCCTGTTCTCTAAGCTTTTTAAGGGGAGTACAGGACCAAGGAAGAGCAGGAACTGAAACCCAGTGAGGAGGATTTAAAGACATTAAAGCAGAAAACAACCCCTGAGTGAAAGCCTGCCATTCACTTTGAGAATCCTTAGGGGCAGAAAAATATGTTTAAGTTTTTGTTTCTTTTTCAAGGGAATGGCCCCTCAAAAAACAGAGAAGACTCAGACCCAGGATGACAGTCAAGAACTGTAGTAGGAACTTCTTCCCCAACTAAAATCTGGGTAACTCCTCTATGCCCCTCGGAAAAAAATCAGCTATGGTTCACCCTGAACATTAGAGATGGATGTCTGCAAAGTTTCATCGGACATGCTGCCAATCGGAACCTCACCGGCCTCCAACACGGTCATGGTAGTGGAATCTGATAACACAGCCCAGCAAACCTCTGGGTTTGTAACAACCTCAGGAGAAACACCTTGCAAAGGCTGGACAGTGGAAGATTCCAGTCGCACCTTTTTCATCTTCTTCTTCCCTAACAACTGACCCTCAGAGCAGGAGATTCCATCCATTGTATCTTTAGCAAGAAGCTTAAGATGCTGGTTCTCAAGATACAAGGAAAGGGAAGAAAATCTACTGCAAAGGGTTTTTGGAATGAACTCCTGGCAAATAGAATAAGACGTATGGTCATGAGACGCTCCTAGACAAAAAAGACACTTATAGTGGTAGTCTGTATGGGGAATCTGTTTACCACTCTGGCATTTACCCTTCACGGATGAGATTAACCCAAAGGAAAAAATACAGGGCACTTATCTGCAATCAGGCACAGGTAAACACTGGAAAATGAAATGCATTTAACTGGCAAAATGGACGCATGTAAAAAGACTGACAGTGAAAAAATGAATTTGGACTGGTGGCAAAGAAGTTCTGTTAATGGTAAGCCTGAACATCACCTGTATGCCCCACAGTACACAAGGAACACTGAGTGACATTCAGGCATACCTTTTAAATGCAATAGGAAGTCTTTAGTATACTAGCCGGATGAAGGGCTTCCATGGCAGGGAATCCCGAAGGTTACGAATACTGCAGCAGTGAATGTCAGGACAAATAACTGTACTACGTTCATCATATTGATCACTGCTGCAATAGCTTTAGCTATCTGCATAGATTACTCTAGCTGCCTACACTTGGGAGGAAGGAGAGTAGTGCAGCATCCCCTGGAGAATGGCCCTAGCCAACCCTGATCTGGACCTAGAGAAGGAATCAAGCTAATAGTATTTTGTAAAAGTATGTACAGAGGACCAAATAGCAGCTTCTAGAATACTTCTGGAATGGAACCCTTTCCAAAAAGCCATAGCTAAAGAAGGCAAGGCCCTAGTAGAGTGGGTCTCGATCCTGCCAGATAAATTTTGTTATGGCGAGTACAGCAGAAGGTAATAGCCTTAGACAACCATGTGAAAATAGTCTGTTTTGATACAGGTTGTCCCTCCTTACAATCACAAGAAATTAACTGATCTGAAGATTTAGTTATGTCAAGATAGTACCCTAGTTGTCTGTGGACATCCAAGAAATGTAGTATCCTTTTTCCTCATGTTTATGTTCAGGAAAGAAAATGGGGAGATAAACATTTTAGGTTAAAGTAAACTCGGATATTACTTTAGCCATACAAGAAGAATTAGTTCTCAAAGAAGCCTGCCTCTGTGGAAAATGAGACAGGATTGACTCACTGCAAGTGCTTGGAACTCAGATATCCTTCTTGCAGAAGTCAGAAAATCAGTAAAACTGACCTTTATGTTAAGAACCTCAAATCAGCCATGTTAGCTTGTTCAAATGGCTCAAGTGTTAGCTTCACTGACACAAAATTAAGATCCCAAGAAGGAGCCACCAGTTTTCTTGGAGGCCTCTTATGCAAAACGAATTTAAAAAACATTTTCAAATGAGACTGCTTTGAAGGAGGAAGATTCTTGGGCAGACATGCTGAAATAGCCAATAAATGAACCTTGACAGAGGAGTAAGAAAGGTCATAGGATAGTAACTCACAACAATTGCAGAACCAGAAAACAGCTAGCCCTATGGCACCAACTACAAAACCTCTTCCATTTGCTAATAATAATATGATTTTCTAGTAGCTGGCTTCCTTGTCTCTATTAGTATCTGCTGTACATCTTCAGTAAGCAGGTGTCTAAAAAGAATTATGCTCTTATCATCCAGGCAGTCAGTTGATTGATGAAAGAATGTATCAAACACCCCTGTTCTTGTGTGAGTAGATCCAGTCTGCGGGGAAGCTTGTGGTAATTGTCCCTGACCATTTTCAACAGAAGGGAAACCCATGGTTGCCTGGGACAGAATGGAGTCACCACAATGATCCTTGAGATTCCTTCTGCATCTTCAGAATTACCCTGGATATTAATGGAAAGGGTGGAAAAAGTGTACAGGAACATTCTTGTCCAAAGAAAAGAAAAGGCAACTGTTTTCTAGGCCTTCTTGCTTGGAGTCCTGGAACAGAATCTTGTCAGCTGACTGGTCATACAGGAGGCAAATAGGTCTACTTAATAAACTCCCCACAGATGGATCAAATCTTGGAAGACCCTTGATCTATTTTCCATTCTTGAGGGTTTGTCCTGGTCCTGCTCAGTTTGTCTGAAACACACTTTTTGATCTGATAGAATGTAGGATGCCTTATACAGTGAAATTGTGCTGTGAAGCTGTATCCCAAGCTAACATGGCTAGTCTTCCTAGGATGTACAACCTGGTTTTCCCATGCTTGCTGGTGTACCACATGACTGACAAACCACTTGAAAAGGTCCCAGGGTCCAAAGCTGGTTCTGAGAGTTGCATGCCTTGATCAGGGCAGGCATCTCCTTGATGTGTATGTGCTTGCATCTGTCCTTAGTCCCACACCCCTTGCACTTTTATCCCTCCCAAAACAGCTCCCCAAACAAAGTGCGAAGCATTGGTGGTGACTGACTTCTTTGGAGCTGGGAGGAGGAGGAAGGGGTGACCTGTATATAAGAATATCTGTTGTCTTCACCAAATGATTTCTCTTCTGACAAATTCCAGCACTCAGATTTGAAAAGATAAATGGTGCTGGTGCTAGGACCAAAGATGCTTCAGATACTATTGTATCTGTCTGAAGTGGAGTCTTGCCACTGGTATCAGAATATTTTTGTTAGCCAGGCATGAGCTTTTGCATGATTCAAAAAATTCTTCTCTGAGTATTCATCTATTGAAATATTTGCAGAAACATGAAAAATTATGCTTAATTAGCAATATAAACTACACTGAATATGTCTCAACAGACTTAGCTTACAGCACAAACGCCATGAAAGTTTTCTTCAACATTGTCTAAAGTTGCACCTGACACCATGCAATTGCTTGAGTATTAAGTAGAGGTAGAAAATGTATCTTTGTAACTACAAACAAACAACAATCTCTGTAGTACAGTGTACAAGTGTACCTTCATAGTACATTTTTCTGCCTGTCACCATTGCATTTTATTAATTTATTTAACATTTGTTTACTGGGAAAGTCCGACTTGGACTGAAGCCAATTTTTAGCAGACGCTCGAGGACAAGTGCTCCAGACACATTTTTGTAATGTAGGAGGAAACCAGAGCATCTGGAGAAAACCCACACGAACGCAGGGAGGGCATGCAGACTCCGCACAGAGGGCACCACAGCCGAGAATCAAACTGGAGAACCTCTTGCTGTAAGGTGACAATGCTACCGCAAACACCACTGCATCATCCATTTTACATAATACCCTAGTAAAATGCAGCTTGCTGTTAGTTTTGAAAATATGAATAGCAAATTACAAAAAAATCTATTAATATTTCCATTGCAGGACACTTTAGATTAAAAATCCTACAACCATTTCATTATGTACACCTTGCTGATTCTAATAACATAGCAATAACCCACAGTGTGGTTTGGTCGCTTGTGCAGTACATCAGTGCTGTGTAAAGGAAGCAATGGAGAAAGGAAGATGTCCATTGCTCCATTTTTCTGTTGTTGTTGTTAAATAAAAGGTTGAAATCCAGACATTTAAGAGGTACAAGAGAGATAGGATGGAGAAAAATACAAGGAAAATCAGATAAGTTTATTTAGTTTTGAATAATAGTGATTTTCTTAGTATTTTGTTCATATTGTCTGTCTTGTACCTCAGGGCTGTCTGGAATTCTAATTTTGCTATTTTTTTTAAATGGTGAAGAAAACTTAAAAAAGTTATGGCATATAGTAATGGAAGAAATTCTGGGCAACTGGACTGTTTTCCATTAGTAAATGCTCATTTTGCAATGGGCACACTGGTTGGGTTGACAAATTAGTGTGCCCATTTTTGAAATGTTAATGGCCATTCATTGTATAATACGTATTATTAATTCTTAAGTAATTTAGTAAAGGAAGTCAGCCTCCTAAGTAAGGATGCCATAAGTAACTATGGGCACTAGCTGGAAGAACAGGAAAATGCTGTAGGCTTAAATGTTTTAACTTTCCCAGTATCAAACTGTCTCTTTCACTGACAGCTGGCTGTACCCTCTCTACCTTTCTGAACATGAGTAAATAAATAAATGAATAAAAATAAAGCACATTTTCCATCTTTCCTGTAATAAAGTCACCGATGCCAACAGTAGCAGGCTTATCAGGAATCTATAATAGAAACACTCCCTGGGATTCATGAAGCTTGCACCAGGCGCACGCATAGCATAGGCGTTATAACGCCAAATATGGCCGCCGAGCAATTCAGGTATGATCCAATTCCACGTGCACTACCGGCATACGCCAGATCTGCGCAGCCCCCAGCGTAGGTATGCAAATCACCCCATGTGCAGTGTCGCACCATGCAAATGAAGGCATATAGCGATTCATGAAGTGGTGCAGGCGTAGCATAAGCCCACGGAAATGTAAACCAAAAAACACGGTTTACATTTTCCCAAACAGAACATCAGAGCTATGGAAGAGGGCCAGACCCAGGTATCACAGCGTTAACATATGCCAATGGCAAAATACACAGCCAATGGCATAAGAAAAGATGCACAACACGTAAATAACAACATTTAATGTCATGTCCACAGTAACGCACAGCATAACCGCAGGGCATGTGTGCGGAAGCTGTAACATAAAGAAATAATATAAAAATGTCATAAAATCGCAACATAATAGAAATCAGGCTTACAGCATAATACACAATGGTAGGCATGGAACACCACAACCAAGGTGCAAGGGTTGCTAAGGGCTTGCGATAGTGTTCGGCGCGGTAACTATGAATTAGTAGTCAATGCCATGCAAATGAGGCAGATAATACTGAATCACAAATGTCCCGCCGGAGGAAGGTTGTACCATACGGCGCAGCGGTATAACACCGAGGAGTGGCTCAGAGGAGATACATGACATCAGCGTAGGGGTGTGCCACTGTAGCACTAAGCACATTGGAGCATTGCAAATCTGGCCTGTCCATTGCTAAGCAAAGCTGCAGGATAGGGGTGGTGAGGAATCTTTTAGCTGAGAGCACATATGGTGGCCAAAAGCGCATGTGTACGAGGATGAAAACGTGCCCGAAACCCAGTAATCGGACGCACGCGCCGCAAACAATAGCAGAAACAGGAAGGTCAGGGGAAGAAAAGAAGGAAATGTGGAAGTAGGGTAATTGGAGTACTAATGAGCAATCAACACCAATCAACCCACGAAGGCCAATCGACGGCAGCTGACAAGTCCGCTTGCAGAAACCTGCAAAACAGGATAGGGGAGGCATGTGAATGCAAAGAAAGGAGGGGAGGTATTGGATTGCAAAGATCCAAGACCTGACACAGCAGAGCAAAGCAAACCGACAGCAGACCGGCAGTAGCACACATAACGCAAGATACGCCAGGTCCAGGAAAGTACAAATGAAAGTAGGCTGCAGGATGCACGCCAGAAAATGGTAGGTGCAATGCGCAGAAATGTAAAGGGAAGGTCAAGAAGTAATCCACGGCAGGCAAATGTAATTCAACACCAAAGGCACCACAATAGTAGTTCCGGCAGTAAAACACATAACATAACCTGTAGCTACGAATGTACATACACACCCTATGACATCATCGGTGTTCACAGCACAATAGTATAAAGTGTGAAAGCACCCAACACACACCTGAGTATTCCCAAACACCGCACCATAGGTGTAAACACACGGGGAACTTTTAAAATGTACATGTTGGGAGCTGCCATAGCTGTGATTCATCAGCATGTGTTAGAGACTGACGGTGTTGTGGAGGATGATGCCGACAACCACCGCAGGCCTCAGAGGAGAGGGAGAGTCTTCAGACCAAGGGTAACCTACCAGGGGCTACATGACCTGGAGATAGTAGAGCGTTACAGGGTGGACAGGGACATCTTACAGCAAATAGTGGAGCTGTGCCGGCCACGCCTGAGAACCAGAAACAACAGAGGGGAACCCATACCAGTGGACACAAAGGTATGTGTAAGCCTGCGAATACTGGCCACAGGTACCTTTCAAAGGCCAACTGGAGATATAATGGGTATCTCACAGGCATCAGCATCCAGGGTACTACACCAGTTCCTGGATGCCATGTTACCACATGCCAATGAGCAGATATACTTCCCCAGAACTCAGGAGGAGTTGGCCAGCAATATGCACCACTTCCACCATGTGGCACAATACCCAGAGGTACTGGGTGCGATAGACTGCACGCACATACAAATCAAGTCACCACCCGGTGAGCAGGGTAGGCGCTACATAAACCGCAAGGGATTCCACTCCATCAACTGCCAGGTCGTGTGCAATGCCCAGGGCATTATCATGGATGTGTGTGCTGGCAGCCCTGGAAGCTACCATGACTCCCATATCTGGCATGCCTCACAGCTGTATCAGGTATTTGTCAGGGGGGACATCCCACATGGCCATCTCATGGGGGATGCTGGCTATGCACTGGAGCCGTGGATGATGACTCCCATCAGAAATGCACACACACCCATGCAAGAACGCCATAATGAGGCACACGCACAAACCAGAATCATCATAGAGCGTGTGTTCGGGATGCTGAAATCACGGTTCCGGTGCTTGGATACATCTGGTGGAGCCTTGCAGTACTCTCCAGGCACGTGTGCCCACATCATCATAGTATGTGCCATGCTACATAATATGATCCTGTGGAAGCAGCTGCAGCAGGGACAAAATGGTGAAGGCCCTCATAGCCCACCGCAATTGCCAAGGACAGTACAGGCACAGAGGGATTCAGACCATGAACACACTGTGCCAGCCCCAGTAGGCAGACGGAGGCGTGCCCAATATGCCTACGCCTTGGCAAAGAGGGAACGTATAGCAAATACTCTGACCATGTAGGCCCCTATGGACTGACACCTCTCCACCTGCACACACAGTAAAATGGATGGCACACAAACATGACCACCTGTAAATTGTAATGTATAGGTGGCCCAATGTGTGACTCCTACATAGGCAGCCCTCAAACATTGTAAACACAACAGCCAGTGGAACACGGAATGCCAACACCTGAACAGTACATGAGTCTTACAGCATATGGTGGTGCTGTGTGCCTGTCACATTCCCCGCCAGATATATATATATATATATACATATACATATATACATATACATATATATATATAGATATATATATATATATATATATATATATATATATATATATATATATATATATATATATATATATATATGTACACATATGCATATATATAATACAGATAGAAAGGGCAATAGAGGGATATATGGTGATATAGATGGATTCAGCGATATCTGCAAATATAATAGATAGTTCAACGACATTCATAACATTTTGGAGGTACAAATAAATAGGATACTGCCAACCATGGAATGTGTAACATACCGACATACGTAACCACGAGGCTGAAAGACCGACAGAACACAGTACCGGAACAGTACATCCGCGAGTAATAGTATGATGATATGAAGGGACAGTTAGTCACCGCTGCCGGTGTCGCGGTCCACGTAGGTACTGTGGTCAACTGTGTCTGTGAGTGCCGTAGTCTGTGTAAGTGTGCATTGAGGATGCCATGTGCGTTTCTGTGTGACTGTAATGTGTGTGTGTGTCCGCAACATGTGTATGTTGGTGCCAAGTCAGAGGCAGATCAGTATGTTAGGTGTGGGTATAGCTAGCCGTAGGCATACGGTTACTACCTGTACCACAGTAGGAGGGACAGCCCCACCCTGGGCAGGTGTGTCCTGACATAAAACAGTACAAAGGGCAAATGTCTGAGATGGTAGGACATAAATATGTCCCATATATAATGTAACAGTCGTATTTAATAGTTATGCCTGTATGTAAGAAACTTAAATGTTACATGCAATATGATAAGTAGCCAAAGTCACACAACAATAGGTATGTAGTGAGGATAAAAGTATGTGCTACCTGTGTACTGACCGTGGCTACATGTTGGCCTGTAAACACCGCTTTGTGTCCCGCAAGTGTCCAACAATGACCATATGAAAAGGTGGCAACCCATGGCAAACAGGCTCTTTTAACACAACCACAATGACTGCAAATATCTGGGACAGAAATACAAGGGATAGCTGTCACTTACACATATCCCCTGATATATCGCTGCAATTACGGAGGTATACAAGTAGCAAGCCCACCTGCAGATGATATAGAAACCAATTAACAATGGCCCAACGTACAATCCCATAACATAAGTCTACTAACTGTTAGCTCTCTAATTAGGGATGGAGCCCACACACATATATACGGATTATGTAGAAATGCAAGGCCCACAAACCGTATATGTTACGTACAACCACCAACATCCCCCACACTAGAAACTAAAGCAATACAAACTGTAATAGCAGCACAAACATCCAGTCAGTCAATTACATCTGTAGAACCCTCAACATACCGTGTGAGAGACACAATTAAAGGCGACATGCAAAATTGCAGGCGTTGTATAATGGAACAAACAGCCATGTTACAGGTTTTGATTGCAATACTCCGTTATCAGATGTCGGGATGACAGGTACACCCACATGTTGAACCAAATACTCTACCTGTCACACACAATCCACGGGGGACATGAATCCAAACTATACTTGTCTCCATGCATAGCAGTTGCAGTTACACATAACAAAACACAATACAGACCGTCTCCCCGAAGGTAGGGCAAATAGGCAATGCCCAAGTGGAGAATCCAATTATACCCCACTGTCGCCACGTAATTGGCAAATGGAGTAGCTGCACAGCTGATATGCAAGTAATTAGTCACTCAGGAACACCAATTGGCGGGAAGAATCCACATGTTTCAGGTATCGACGTATATAAGGATGACTTGCCAGACATTCAAACCGTATGCTCATACCGAATAACAGTTGAAACACTGTGAGAGAGATAGAAACGAAACGCCGTAATGACAACAAGGTATGTAGAACGCCCGATATGTAAGGTTATGTATAGCATGATCTGTATTAATTATTTTTACTGTATGTATAGCCTGTTTTGCATTAATTAAACGTGTCCGCAATGCATAAAGTGGGGAAAGGTATTTATGTAGTGATGTCTTGCTGAGCATACTAACGCTTGTAGAATCTGTGCGTCCAGCAGTGGGACACAAGGTACACAGCACAGACACCACAAGGGATGCTACATGAGGCCATTAAACAGAACAATGCCATACAACCCGCCGTCAGTGGTAGGGTATGTCCAACAAGGACGTGCCATAGCAGGGGATAGTATATGTTGATATACTGTCACAGCACGCATGTGTATGGGCATATAACATTAATGACCTATGTAAGGTGGTCCCGCTGAGCAAGTATGCTTTGCATTATGGGATACTATGTGAAATATGTGTAATGTATAGTATTATAGGTAGATATGACAGATATTCTACACAGCATAACAGGCATATCATGCATACCACAGGTATCGTCTATTGGTATGTACAATAACAGGATACATATGGCCTGTAGGTATGGGACATAGTAATAGCATGATAGCTAATCTAAATGGAAGGGCTACCAAGTAACCATGCACAAAGGACATGTAATAGCTGCACAGGTGCATAGTGGGGTACTATGCAGTCTGGCAAGTCCATGTGTAAGCACAACTACAGTGTTCACACTAGTGGCACCTCTCCAGGGTAGTGTCCTGTGAAGAGCAGAGCCAGGTGTGACCTGCACCACTGCACAGTACAGCCACTGCAGTGATCCCAGGCCTACATGTGTCTCCCAACCACCAAGGGAGGTATCACATGAACAGTGCTACTGAGTGTCCCTGCGTGATGTACATAGGATTTATGTTCCACAGCATGGTGAGTGTCCGGTTTGGGAATGTAACCCAGAAGCACATCCCACTCATTGTGGCATGTGTGCACATATCCATGAGCATGTTGCTCACAGTGGCCTCTGCTTATGTTGCGTGTGAGGAGTATATCCATCAATAATGTTGTGGACATGGGCCCTGTCTGATCAGCAGAGGTCACCCCTGAGTATGTAGTATGCAAATGTGTACAGATGTGGTGTCCATAGTGCAGCCGCATATTTAAACCGTCGGAGCTCAGTAAACGTCATGGCGTGTTAATGTTGTGGCATGTAAAGCTGTAGCTGTTGTGTAAGGTACACCCTAAATGGGGTGGTGTACCCTTGAATGTGTGTAGATGTCTTGAGTTCAGAGTTACAATGGGTGCCTATGTACCAGTTACACACCCAGTACAGATAGGTGTGGCCACGTAGAAGGATATCCACGCCACAGTGACAATATGGTAACCACAGGAGTGGGTGCGACATATGTGTGTACTGCAAACATGTACAATGTGATATGTATGTAGGGGACTACCATCCATGTGATAGTCAGTGGGTGAATGGTGTAATGCAAAGGTGATGTGCATGCACCTTGTGTCATGCAGCTTGATGCCATGATAGTCAGATTATGTATCTGCCACAGCAACACCCGTATGGTTGGAGTCAGTATCAGCTGGTGGAGCAATCATGGCACTTGGTATGTAGGGGTTTGAAAGCTAGGCAGGGAAAGTCCCCTGTGCCAGCCTGTTCCGCAGGGAAGCATATGCTGAACATGAGGGGCCCTATGACTGAGGACTGTGGTATGCCAAATGTACCTGACATTTAGTAGGTACTATGGTATGCTGACCTCACTGTGTGTCCTGTCCATGAGCCACATAGCATAACATCCTGAGACACAGGGTACGATGTGCAGGTGGATGTGTATGTTGTCAATACCAGAATGGGGAATGGTGCTGAAAGGCAATGAGAGGACAATGCAGGATGTGTGGACTCCCGTACCATCAGCAACTGCCCTGGTAACTGTATGAAAGGAGTCCACCCTGTGTAGGGGCCATGCTCTGGCCTTAACAAGCCCAACCCGGGTGGCAGCAAAGGACGGGAGCCCAACAATGTCTCTGAGAATGACGTCCTTGATGATGTGCCCCATAGCCATGCAGAACAGTCCAGTCAGGTGTGTAGGACTATAGTCCCACTCGTGCAATGTGGCGCCACCTGTGTGTAGTGTGATAAATGCTGCTGTGTGCCATTCAGGGGCTACAATGTCTGAAACAAGGCTATCACTGAATATGGTGGCCTAGTGGGGAGACATGTAATTCAGAGGTTGGTGGACATCACAGCCTGGGACGTTGGAAGGTGACATGGGGCCAGTGTCCCAGGACATATAGAGTGTAGGTCAGTACTGTGTAGGTGTGACCACAGGGACATCACAATGTTCATGTATGGATTGCGGCCCTGTAGTGAGTGAGAGGGTGTACTGTCAGCATTGAATCCATCCTCCAGCATGTTGCCAACAATACCTGGGTCTGCAATGTTCCTGAGTGACTGTTGTATGTGACAGCAGATGTGGGTGTTGCCATTGAATACTGACATACCACCATAATGCCTGGTGGTACACCCGGAATGTGTGGCAGTCATGTTTACGTAGCTAGTCTTGGAGTATGTGATGAGGGACCCTGTGGCCCCACCATGGCTGACCAGTGAGCCACCCACACATGGGAATGTACACCACTGTGCAACAGCCTACACCTGTTGTTGTACATCATATGTCCGTGGAACATGACCACCAGAGTGGCGTCTGTTATCTGGTGTGTACCATCATGGCTCTGTGTGAAATAGCATGATCCATGCAGTTGTGTACATGCTAATTAAGTGCACTGGGGTATGTGTCAGCATTTGTATGTGCATTGTCCATCTGCACGGGTGTCATGATGTTAACAACCGCTGTCAGCAGACGTCTGTAGTAGGTGTTGTAGTACACATGTACTGTGTATGCTGTGATGGGTGTGTTGCCGGGATGTGGCTAACAAGGTCGATTAGCATATGTTCGGAATCCACCAATGAGGGGATAACCCCAGGTGTGTAACACCAGTCACATGGTGGTAGTGTTCATGCCAAGGGTAATGTAGGTCTTGGAGGTGGTGTGCATGGGTTGATCCAGCAGAGTGGAGGGTATGACTCATGGATGTGTCGGTACATGAGTGGCCATCCCAGTGAAGTGTGGGGTAGTGTCAGTCACACATCAGTAGTAGCTGAGGCCCACTGTCCACTATACCACCATAGAAGGTATGTTACCCGTGGGGTATGATGTTGACTCTGTCGCTTGTTACAATGTGTATAGCGGTCCCGGACACAGTTAGTTGCACGTGGAGCACCTCTGATGCATTGTGCTAAGCAACTTGCCAGGATGTGTGCAAAACATAGTGGGATATGGGAACCCCTCAGCTGTGGGTGTGCCGGTCCAGGTATGTGCCTGAAAGGTATGGTCTTTCTATAACCTGTCATTGCAGGTGTGCTCTGCAGAGCCTAGAGGCAGGTCCCAGTCACTGCAGAGATGTTTGAGTGGTGCATTATAAGGTGTGCCTTGCCTGCGTGAGTCACAGAGGAAGATGCAAGCAATGTGTCACATGACCCCATGTCGTGCATGCCAGTTACCACCCTGCCGGTGACAGTTATTGGAAACTGTGCAAGACAGGCAGTATAGAAGCAGCAAGAGCCTTACATGTGAGCTGTACTCCCAGGGCCGACAGGTGCAAGTCATCTGTGCCACAGCATTGTGTTTGACCAGGACAGTCATAGCGGACAGATACCACATGCCTGTGGAATGACAATAGGAGCATAGGCAACTGTTGAAGTGACACAGTCGGTCATTGTACAGTGGTATCGTGTCCGGACGAATGCAAAATGCTCCCCAGGGCTAGGCCCACACCCTCAGGGCTATAAGACTGGTGAGCTATTGCATGTCCCTGCACACGTAGTCTGTGAAGTGGCATCACAGGGCAGTCACACTAACATGGCAAATGACAGACATATCATACCTGGTGAGGTGTGGCATGGGTGCATAGGTTATGTTGCAGAAGCAGTTACCCGACAGCAAGATGTAAGCGACTAATGCCTTATGTAGCCTGTTGTGTGGAACTGCAGTGTGACACCCTACAGAGTCAGCTATGACTGGTGTGTTGTGAATGTTATAACTCACTATTGGCTGTATGTAGTGGGCACACATGAGTCTGTGGGCTATAAGCTGGTGATGTTGTCTTCAATGATGGGGGCTACCTCTGGTGCCTACAGTGAGTATGGAGACGTACTGCAAAGGTTGTCCTCGTAGGTGTGGCCAGTGGTGTAGATCATGTGAGACTATGTGATGGGTGGGGTGTGTTGCGAATGTTATACATCCCCAAATGACTGTCAGGTGCAGTCAGGGTTGGCGACAGCATTACCCCCAGCCATAGCTGTCAGCCTCCTGTCCCCAAAATGAGGAACATTAGCCCTCATACCGTGTGACAAATGGGCAAAACGTGGAACACTTACAACTGGCTTACTAACAGCGTCAACTAGGAAGGGCATATGATGGCTAAAATAGGCTGGTCGTATGTATAAAACAGATATTCCAATGAATTTATATGATTCTCATCTATTTAGCCATGGCTAGCAGGTAAACTATGTACAACAATGAATGTGTGACAGACCCTTCCAATGTGGAACCTTGAGGAACATGCACTTTTAGAACCCCAAATGAGGTACGTTCCCTGTAATGAGGTACACCTGAGAGCTATGGGCCCAGCACGGCTGCAGACGTGCATCTCCCACAGGCTGTAGTGCTGTATGTTGGGAGGTGAGCATTGAATGTGTACATGAGACAATTGCTCTATTGCCACATGTACGACATATCCCTCATATAGACAGGCAGTAGCACTGGTACGTGACAGTTGGACATGCCTGTATATACAACCATGTCCCACAGGATATGTGCGTTACATGTGTACAACAGCTGTCATACCTTAAGCAAGCTGGGAAGTGTAGGACAGCCAGTGTACCTGTGGGAAATGGTGTGGAATGGGCGCTATAGTAATCAGTAGCTCATGACATGCTCACATGTTCTGAACAAGTGCCTAGCATGACCATACAATACAGATAGGGTGTTGGATAATATCAACCCACAAGTGGTGATGACAGTCATTTAGGGTGGCACCGCACAATAACCCTGCTGAGTATGGTGTGCATGTCCATGAACCATTAGCACTGTAGATGTTAGCAGTACAGATGTACAAGACAGCACGGATATTTGATTACAAATACCTTTGCATGTCACAGGAGTGTTCCACCAGTGGCCTGTTGACAGACTCACAACTACAAAAGGTGCAAGAGTGACATGTGCACAGCACATCAGTGCCAGATACAGTAGAACAGGGTTAATGTGTTGTACCCCACCCTCATTGTAGCCCATAACACACAGACAAATGTTAGGCATCTGTGTATATAAGGCTGTAAATGGACATGACCTATCAGTTTAGCTGTGTCTGTGTTGTGAACAACATACAGAATGGGCTGTGTGGGTGAGGTGTGTGACATATGTGCACAGTCTGATGGATGATACCAGCAGTGTCACCGCTAGGTGAACATCCCTGTACCCATAAACTACTACCTAGGCTGTGGTCAACATTATGGACACTGTGTAAGGGATGGTGCTGTGCAGTGCACCCCCCAACATGGTGACGTCTCCAGGCCCCTTAGGTAGTCATATGAGGTACCCATGTCATGTCAGGGTGCCATCCATGAGCACGGAGATCACTGACCAGGCATATACAGCACTGTGGTGACCAATATTGGATCACATACCACCTGTAAGGGGTAATGGCTATGCATGGATGTGTGATACCAGCCTTCACAATCCACTCTCCACTATGCAGCATGCTGTCTACCTTGCAGAAGGACATATGCTACACCATGATGATGGACATGCTACATGTCCATATCCTGATCTATATGACATATGTCATGGACATCCACCGTCCTAATACTAGGATCGCCACAGGCTGGACAGATCCCTGTGCCATATATGTGACATACTCCTGCCATAACATGCAACCCTGTCTATCAAAGCTGCAGATGTCATCCCAGTCATACATGGTGTGATGGCCACATGGTAGATGTACTATCAACTGACT
>NC_056745.1:566880265-566912634 GCF_019279795.1 Protopterus annectens
CAGAGTTGTGAACGTCAGTTTGTTACACCACAGTTGTTGAAACAATTACAGGTGGATTCCCCTGTTTTACAGTACTTTTATATATTACCTAAGGTGCATAAAGATCTTCTGAACCCCCCAGGACGTCCGATAGTGGCAGGGAGAGGATCATTAACTGAACCTCTCTCAGAATATTTGGAATTTAAATTAAAAAAATTGTTGTTTTATGTGAGAGCTCGAATCAGAGATACTCAACAATTCTTGTCATTAGTAGATGACATCCAAGTAGATAGGGACCATTTTCTTGGAACGTTAGATGTACAGTCCCTTTATACATCGATACCACATCAAGGGGGTATTCAGGCAATAAAGTATTGGATGAATTTTTCGGGAATCTATTCAAGTGAGGAGCAGGAATTTCTGATTAAGATACTTGAATTAGTGCTTGAACATAATGCTTTCACGTTTAATCAGCAGTGGTATTTACAGGTGAAGGGCACAGCGATGGGGGCTACTTTTGCCCCAACTTATGCTGACCTCTTCATGGGGTACTTTGAAATACAATACATTTATTCTGTACCTTTGTTGTTCAAGCCATATCTAGTCATGTGGAGACGTTACCTTGACGATTGTTGGATAGTGTGGGGGGGGGGGGTCTAGTGATCTTTGGCATACTTTCGTAGAATATTTGAATTCTAATGTTTATGACCTGAAGTTTACAGGTAATATTAATCTACATGAAGTAGAATTCTTAGATGTTCTAGTGGGCAAGGAGGATGATGGCTCTCTTTATACTGATTTATACAGAAAGCCTTTTTCCAAAAATGCAGTGTTACATGCCAATAGTTGCCACCCCCCTCACACTATCTTTAACATACCTGGGTCACAATTTCAACGAGTCAGAAAGATTTGTTCCTCTAATGAACGTTATTGTAATAAGGCAAAAGATTTAGAACTAAGATTTCAGCACAGGGGTTATAACAAGAATATAATAAAAAGGGCTAATGGACATGCTAGCTCCATAGATAGGAACTCTCTATTGATTGATCGAGAATCTAGTCATGAGAGCTCCCATATTAGGTTTATTACAACTTATGGAACTAACACACACTTTGTTAAAAATGTATTAATGAACCACTGGCACATTTTGGAATCAGATGTGTTTTTTAATAAGCACATTGATAAAGTATGTCATTTTGGTTACAAAAGGGGTAAGAATCTAGGCCAATATTTTTCTAATTTCAAAAAAGATTGTTTATCTAGCACTGATTCACTGGGTATAATGGGCAGTACATTTTGTGGTACTTGTAAACAATGTAAGGTTATGGCTAAAACAAAGTCTTTCACATCAGTAAATACAAAAAAGGTATTTGACATACGCTGCTTGATCACATGCAACAGTACTTGGGTGGTATATATGGCTGTCTGCCAGTGTGGAGCTTTTTATGTAGGGCAAACTTCTTGTGCGTTGAAACAAAGAATATCTTTACACATTAGTGATATTAAATGTCAACGCACTAGAAGTGCCCTGTATAAACATAAGTTAGTTCACTCCACAGCACACTTTATATTTATAGGATTGGATAAAGTTGTGGTATCCAATGTAGGGGACAGTCATAAACACCGAATGTTAACTCACAAGGAACGTCGTTGGATTGTGAATCTGGGAGCAATGTTCAAACCAGGGTTGAATGACCATTGGTAATGAAAGTAGATTTTGGTACTTTGGGGGTTCTTAATGCATGCGTATGTGCATATTTAGGTGTTTATATACGCATGCCTTATTACAAATGGGTTGTTGGTATTCAACTTGACTCTGTTATTTGGCCTTGTGTGTGGGTATCATTATAGGGTATTATGCAATTGATAGTGCGGTTACACACTGGTATGGATGTATTTGTATGTGGATGGGTATGTGTGTTTTTGTGTATATGTTTGTATATGTATGTATATTTTTACACATATTTATATGCATATTTTTATGTGTGTATGGATGTGTGCATGTGTATATATGCATTAGTATGCATATCTGTGCTTGTATAGTCTTGTTTGTTTTATGTTTATTTGGTTATATTTAATCATGCACACTATTACACAAAAGGTGAATATGCGTTTATTACTTTAGAAAATATTAGGGTCTATGACAGTTAAATATGTATATTAATGTTTTTGCCCTCAGCTTATTTTACTTTGGGCATTCAGTTCAATAATGGTGTTACTGTGTCTTTAAGGAGTTACGTTTCTAATACGCATTGTGCGTATATTTATATTTGCCTTTCTACTCATTTATTTGCACACTGAGGATGCTGTGAGCGAAACCGGCCACCGGTTTGTGTTGTTGGGCTGTGGTTGTCCAATAAACTACCTTCTACCTTTTACTCAATGCTGACTTTGGTATTTATTTATCGAGTGCTGGGATTTTTGTGAACTTTATATATATACATATATATGCATATATATATGTATACATATATATATATATATATATATATATATATATATATATATATATATATATATATATATATATATATATATATATATATATGTGTGTGTGTGTGTGTGTGTGTTGTGTGTGTGTGTGTGTGTGTGTTGTGTGTGATGTGTTGTGTAGGTGCTAGAATGCTTGTGAGGTTGTAGTGGTTAATACTAGGTAGTGTTAGATGTGCAACAGTGTTGACAGTCCTCCGCTGTCGGTAGTGCTTCAGCGCCTCTCGCTGCGGCGTCATGCGTGAATGGAATGGGCGTGGAAGGTACCTTGCATCAGGGCTGGTAATCTCGCACGTAAAATCACACCACAATCATTAGCAGACCGGAGTTCCACTGTATGCATACCCCCAACCGAAAAAACCCGAACACAACAAACAAACAATGTATGGCTAAACTATACATGCATCAAACTAGCAGCTAGAATGCTTGTAGGTGTAAAAGATGTTTAACAGTAGTGTGTGACTAAAAAATACATACATGTAGCAGCTAGAATATGTGGTGTGTGCAGATGTTTAATACAGTGTACTAGTGTATGACTAAAAACATACGTGTATCCAGCTAGAATGCTTGTCGGTGCAAAGATGTTTAATACATTGTACTAGTGTATGACTAAAAACATACATGTATCCAGCTAGAATGCTTGTAGGTGCCTCGGAGTAACTGCTGCCTATTCTACTGCTCACAGTCTTTTAGTTTTGTTTGTTCCTTCCTTCTAACTGCAGAACTGGTATCTCATTTTACAGCAGTAATTAAAAAGAAGAGAAAACAAAATCAAGTAAAAATAATTGGGACATCAGAATTACCTCTAACATAACCTGTATTAGGTCACTATCAAATAGCCAGTGATTAGTTTGGCAAACTCTGCTTTACCCTCCCTATATTCATAACCAGGGCTGTTTACTTTAAATAGCTAAGTCAGTACTCCTTAATGGTTTCCTCAACTAATTTAGCTATCTCTTTACAGTGAAACATACACTACTTGGGGACGAAACTGCAAGCGTACTGTTCACATTTTTTTAAAACTATGTGGCAGAGTTCTAGCATTCTACTGCACTGTAAGCTGTCTCATTTATTTTCTGCAGTCACAAAAATTCAGTTTTAATAGCTGTCTCATTCTGTTCTCTGTAATCACAACAATTCAGTTTATCAGCTGTTTAAACTGCATTTTGCTTATTATGGTGCTGATATTGGAACATGTGACTAACCTATCACCAGCTTGAACATATATCTCTAATTTTTCCTGTCTCTGCTTCATAGAATCATCTCTTGATTTGCTAATCCACCCTTCCCCTTACTCCCACTGGCTCACTCTTTCATTTTACCTGTTCTGTATTTTGACCCTTCTCTCTTAGTAACTGTTAATTTCTCTTACCTTACTTAGGTGAAACACTGATCCCTGCATGCTCACTCAGCAACCCAAAGAGCGCCTGTAATATTTACCATCTTCTGAAGAGTTCTTAAACTCTAGTGGCCACCACTGAGCAATTCTACGTTCGAGAGTCCAGCCTGCTGATCAGAAAATTTTTCCTCCCCAAATTGTATGTACAAATGGATTTTTAGTTTTGCCTATTCTGCCTGATTCAATCTTATTCCGTTTACTTAAGTCCATGGTACATCATACATCACCATAGCCCTAAGCTAACACACTTCTCACTCCTACAGCTATCTTACTCTCTCCCCTGCCCACCCTGCCTCCCTAGTCATCTTCTCTGTGCTCTTGTGTTGGAATTAAACACACCTTCCATTAGCAGTGCAGGACTGCTGCTCTTTTCATCCAGTGTAGCTTCCTATGGTATATATACCCGTAGTCTATCTTTCCATTCATTTCCTCCTATTTAACCTACTCCCATTCAATATATCTAACAAGGGTTTTAGACCTCAATATTTTCCCTTCAGGTTTTCCTTGCTAAGGCATTCTTACACGTACACTCTCTTGCACCCACACACTGCACTCTACTTACCTGGCTCACTGACTGGTTGTTTTTACAAACCAATTTCTGACCTAGGCCAATCCGTTCCATTTGCCCTCACTTCACTTGGGCTCACTCAATTCCTCTACCCTACCCCCATTCCCACTCACCCCTCTCTTTCATTAGATATATATATCTACCTCAGTCACACCCCTACACTACCCACCTATCACCACTCTCCACACACCCTTCCAAACTCCAACCACAACACCAATTCTTCATGCCATCCCTCCATAGATAGACACACTCTCCACCCTGCATCCTATTGCACTACACAGCTTCCCCTCCCCAATTACTCTACTCAACTTCCCTGGCTGTCCCTTTCTACTCCTCTCATAAAGGTGAGCCATCACCTTTTAATGGCTAGCACACTACTTTTATACCTTCTTTACCGCACATATAATGCCACTAACTTACATAACTATCATATCCAACACTATCACTCCACAACACATACTGACACAATAGCTCAACTTCTATTTAAGCCCTATAGCATCATCAGCCCTCATCTGTATCTCTGCAGCAACATTATTCTCTACCACTTCAAATATTTATACAACAGCTCCACTCATCCATCCACATACAGATATTACCAACTCATGGCAAAACTTGGATACTTAGTACTACACTCCTTAACACAAATTAAACTACAGGCAGTTATCCATCCCAATCTTGGCCCTAACTGTAACTCTTCTCCCAACAACTCCAGACTTCATGACTCCACCTCTACTACTACTATACAAAATCATGATATCCCATCTCCATGTACTTCACTTCCCATAACCTCCAACTCAGATGTACTAATAATAAATTTCAACTGCAGAAGCTTCCTAAATAAAATAAGTGAATCCCATGCTACCTTGGCCACCTACTCTCCATATATAGCTGTCATAACTGAAACCTGGTTAAAGCCCCATATCAAAGAATCTGAAATTACAACTAATGGTTGCAACATCATAAGACAAGCTAGACTAAACAAAAGAGGCGGTGGTGTAGCTATTATTTTCAAATACTCTCATATAGTGGTAAAACTAAACTGTACTACCCCAAACATCCCCAGTGCAGAAATACTTGTCACGCACCAAAAACGTAACCCTCAAAAAGCCATTTTTATTGCAGTATACCTACCTCCCAGCAACAACCTTCCCAGTATTAAATCCCTCCTGTCTTGGTCTGCTTCTATTTCAGCCAGGAAACTATCATCTTAGGGGACTTTAACCTTGACTGGCTCTCTTGCTCCTCTACCTGTCCCACTAACTTCATTAACCTGTACAACTTCACCCAAATTATTAACAGCCCCACCCACACCAACAAACATTCTAAAAAATAGTCAATACTTAACCAGATGCTAACCAACAAGCCTAACCATTCAAATACTCCTAGAGCAAAAAAACATGTCTCCCCGATACATTCAATCTACTACTTCAACACTGTGACTGGTCCCCATTAAAAACTCTACAACTTGACCTTGCAGTTGAATACTTCAGTTATAAATTCCTTGAAATCTTAAATAATCTCACCCCCACTAGGATAATTTGCACCAAAGCCAGACTATTACCATGGCTATCTAATGTCACTAAGTCTCTAATCAAACAAAGTGACAAAACCATGCCACATTACCATACCACCAAAAATAAATATGATGTTACCACATTTCAACAAGTAAGAAATCAAGCTAAGAAAAACATTTCCAGTGACACAAAAACCTTATTTTCAATCCACCCAACAAAAAAAACCTGAACAACCCACAAACGTTCTGGCAAAACATCAACTATCTCCCTAACCCTGGTAAAAAACACCACCCCTGCTCCCTCCACTTGTAAGACCTCTGAGCCCATAGCATCACAATTCAACTCCCATTTTATAATCTATCACAACCCTCCTAGACAACAAACAATTCCACCCACAAAATTTACCCACCACCACCGAAAACACAAACTCTTTCTTCCTCAAACCCATTCAGACTATGTACACAAAAAAACTCCTAGGTAAACTAAAACACTGCTGTCTTGCTGCAGACCAACTACCCAATGAATTCCGGAAAATAGCCTACATCCATCCATATCAATCGTTCTAGCCATCCATATCAATCGTTCTATCTCTGAACACTGTGTCCCTCACCTCTGGAAAATTTCTTACATCATTCCCCTTTACAAGGGTGGCCCCTCTAGAGAAATCTCACATTATCAACCAATTGCCATACTCTCTCCCATGGCAAAAATCTTAGAAAAATGTATCCACATAGAGCTTCTTATTCACCTCATCACTAACAACCTGATATCCCCCTCACAGCACAGCTTCAGGCCCAAGCACAGTACCTGTACCAATCATACTTTGACTTAGGAATGGGGTCCATTCCTATCATAGCATTAGAAACCAAAAAGATTTGGAGAAATTAAAAACAGTAGACATGCAGAACTTTGAGATTTAAGAGATCTCAAAGTGCAGCTAACTGCTGCTGTTTGACATAAATGACTTAATTTGATTGGAGCAGAATCCCAGGATGTCACCTCAGTATGTAATTCACTTTATTGGAGTAACACTCACAGATCATTTAAAGGTGTCCCTGTGGCAGACACCCAAGAAATGCAGAGGGACTGCACAGTTTGAGCTGAAAACTGTTGGTTGGCATGTGACAGTGTAGGATGTCCTTTTTATCATGCCAAAACAAGAACAAATGGCTTAGAAATGGATATATAGTGGTCTAGATAGCTATTAGGCATGGCGAAAACAAAATCAATGCTAGACATAGCTTACAAGGTGATGAAGCAGACAATTCTTTTGAAGCAGAGAGTGACCATCAAAAGGAAGAAAAGTACAACACAGTACGGTCAAGAATAGCATGCATATTAGAGCACAGATGCACTGTCTCAAGTACATTTATTATTTATTTATGCATTTATTGACATTTGATTAAAGAATATAATGTAATATAATTTCAGTAATGTCAAAAGACAGATGGAGGTACCCTTGTATTTAATATCCCCTTTAACAACATGAGAACATAACCCTTGTTTTGCAAAGAGAATTTCTGATCTAGACATAATGACAGGTAGTATAGTATTAATGAATGGTTATATGTTGCAGCACTGACCATCATGATTGTACAGAGCCAATTTCCAGTGTGTGCTGCGTGTCTTCAGTAATGTCAATAACATACCATTCTCACATATCCTACTTTATGCAGGACAGCCACTGCCTGGGCAGTTGTGTCCTGTGAAAAAAACTTAAAAAATGTTAAATATCAGAATTAGAAATACTTTACTGATGCCTCAGGAAATTGATGAGAATTTTAGGACAAAAATGTTTCCTACATTTCCTTCAGTACATATATAAATTCATTATCATGTCTTTGAAACACTTAAATATTATATGAAACAGTATAAATCAAATTCTAAAAATATAAGTTTTTATTTTGGCAATAAACTGAAGTCCAGTCCTTTGCACTGGTTGTAGGTGTAGTTTGTCCTATAAAATCTCACATTTTCATACAAAAATCCCACTTTGGCCACGTGGAGATGTAGCAGCCCTACAGTGACACTGTATATAATTGTGCAAAAGCAGTATATGAAGTCAGGACACAACACACATACAAGGACAATTATCTATCTTGTGTTGATTTGCCATGAAGGGCAAGGTATTAGAGAATGATGTAGTGAAGAGGGTAGGATACAGTTGTGTCACTGTTCTGACGTTGCCTTTATGTGAGTAACTTGGAACGGCAACAACAGTTTGAAAATTGTCATGCAGGACTAAGGATTGTCAGACAGGGAATTAGCCACTCATCAGGCAATACAGACAGAATGATGAAAAAATCCACTCTGTATCATTCCAGTTACTTGTCTGCAGATAGTGGAATCAAGTACAAATCCGTACATTTGTAAGGTAGAAAGAGAAATAAAACTGCTTAAGAACATATCTGCAGACAGTAAGTCACCAACATGCAGCATGTAGTATGTATAGCAGGAGATACATGAGAACAGCACAAAATAAAATATGAAATTAATGGACTGGACCTCTCAACTGTCCAGAATTTTGCAGAATGCCCAGCTTTTCATCTGATATTTTTGTTCTGTTACTCATACAATTTGTGGCTTTCCTTAAAATCAGTGAAGATGAAAGTTGCTAAATAATGACATATATTTGAGCTCGGACTTCTTAGCCTTCAGAAAATGCATGATAATGCAAAATATGTTATTCTAGCAGCTTTCTGAGTTTATATGAGCAATGTAGGCTACAAAACCAAAGGAACCGAAGATTGTCTACTCATGTTTGAACCCTGTATCAGACATATGCCTTTTTACAGACCCATTAGCAGGCAAGAAAACCATCACACTTGGCTACTATTCAGAGATCAGTTTGAACACGAAAAAAGAAACAAGACTGTTTCTACTAATGTTTGAAACTTGCATCTTTCAGATGCCTTCTACAGAAGCTAGACCACTGGTGTCATAAAATAATTGCACTTAGGTAGCATTCAGAAATCAGCACAAAAATAAAATAAGAATTGAAATTAACAGAAAACTCTGTTTACCAATGTTTTAACTTTACATTGCTTAGATGCTTTCCTGCAAGGTATTAGCAAATCAAGTCATAACATTCCTGAAAAGCTAGTTTCTCTGTGGATAAAAGGACAGTTGAAACTAATGAATGATTCAGTGAGAGCTGTTGTGAGTACAACTGCAATTTGAGAAGGAATCTGCCTAACACCTCTGAAGCTTCCTGTAAGTACCCTCCCCCAACCCCTGCAGCCAAAGTTGGGACATGCCCAGAAAGCCAGACTGAAAATGTAAACAAAGACCAGAATCAAAACAAAAAATCCCTGGGATTGTCCCTTTAAGCATCCCTGTGACTAGCACTTTCTCTAATACCTGCTGGAAAGCACTAGGAAGGCTTAAACTCATACAAACACTGAACTCTCCTTGTTAACAAGGAGAAATTAGTAGGCACTAAACAGCCTATTATTGCAAAATACCTTAATAAGGAAACAGCTCCTATACTTTACAAAGAAAAAAAAAAAGGCCCCAAACCAGGCATGTCCAAGGGTCAGCTTCCGGTGATTTCTCCTGTCCACCTGGTGAATCTGGGCATACTGGGGCAATGCAGCAATTGCCTCATGTACACAGACAACCCTCTCCTCCTACCACCCAACACTACAACCTGTGAGAGCTGCACTTACATAGCCAAAATGGAAGCAAAGCTCTCTCCACCCAAGATTGTGCTAAACAGTCAAGAGGAGAAGGTTAACACCCACACTACACCTCAAGCAACACATAGCCCTTCTAAACCCGCACCACCAACACCCACATATAGCAACACTAAATCCACATATGCAGAGGCCCTTAACTGTAACCTGCCCAAGCAACAAAGACCTCTGAAGCTGAAACGCAAACAAACACCAATCACAACTAATGGGTCACATAGTTCACACCACCAGTGTGCCACCCAGCAACAGCCCCTAAGGCAAGACAATGTACCTAACACTTTAGTCATAGGTGACTCTATAGTCCGGCACACTGATGTCCCTCTCACCAGGTTGAATAAGGAGAAAATTACAGTCAGCTGCCTGTCGGGTGCCAGGATCTGCCACATAACGCATGCACTCAAGTCACTCCACAACAAGTACAAATATGACTCTGTCATTGTCCATGTTGGAGTGAATGACTTGAGACGTACCTCCCTGGACTACATGAAAAGAGACATGGAAGAGCTCTCGGATCATGTGGCCCAGGCAGGTATCCTAGCCCTGAGTAGCATCCTGCCTTCGCCCAGAATGATACCACAATATAAGGATAAAATGATTGACTTCAACAATTGGCTAAGGTAATGGTGTCATTCAAAGGGGATCCAGTATTTGTCTGCCTGGGATGACATGATTGACAGACCACGATGCTTTGCCAGCGATGGTCTGCACCTGTCGTCCCTGGGATTCAGGTTACTGGCTAAGGCTCTTGCCACCCCTATAGTGCCTTTTTTAGGCAAACGTCAAAGGACAAAACCACCACCGTAACAGGTACAAGCATGCAAAATCTGAAGGTAATGCTACTCAATGCTAGAAGTCTAAACCTCAAAATGCACTCTCTCGAGGCACTCCTAAAAATGGAGAACATCGATATCTGTGCAGTAACTGAGACCTGGTTCAAGGCTCCAGAAAGCACCCCTGCAATACCAGGCTACAACTCTTACCACACTTTTCGGCCACCAAACCAGGACCGAAACACTAAAGGTGGAGGAGTGTCAATATTCACCAAGGATATTCACACCACAAGGCTAGTTGGCCAACACAATGTGTCTGAAATTCTCCAAGTGCAACTAACACTAGGTAAGACTACAATCCAAATTGTAGCTTGCTACAGATCCCTCACCATACCCCAAGATTCTCACTACACCTTTCTAAACATAATGGAAAATATTAAGATAGAACCAAACACCCTAATACTGGGTGATTTTAACTACCCTGCCATTAACTGGGAAAACTACTCATGTCCCAACACCTTTGCGCAACTGTTCTTGGAATTCATAAATTCCAATGCCCTGGATCTACTAATCCATAGTCCCAACAGGGGCTCCAATATTCTAGGCCTGGTCATTACCAACATGGGAAATCAATGCTCCATACCTATGGTCCCCCCCCCCTTGTTAGTCAGGTCTGACCATAAGCTAATCACCCCTAACATCCACATCCCACCCCCAACCACCAGTAAAGAAACCACCATAAAAAACTTCTCCAAAGCCAACTTCATGCTAATCAAGTCAGAAGTGACAAACTTCATGACACCCATGCAGATGGGAACTAAAGTTCAACTGCTGAATCCTTCACTAAGGCACTGTACGAGCACATCAACTCATGCATAAATCATGCCATCCCAAATAGAACCAAAATGCTCTCATCCAAAAAAAGGAAGCCAATCTGGTGGTCCCCTGCCATAAACAAACTTTACAACAAAAGGAAGAAACTTTTGCAGAAAAGAGGAAAATCCCAGGATGCAAAAAACTCCCTTACTAGCCTCAGTAAGAAACTGAGACGCCTCATAAAATCCTCCAAAGCTAGTTACGAAAATAAAATTGCCAAAGATTCCCAAGACAACCACAAAGCATTCTATGACTATGTCATAGGATAAAGGGTCTCAAACATCTGTCCTATGCTGCCCGACTGAAAGAACTCCAGCTCTATTCAGTCGCTTACTGCTTGCTCAGAGGTGACCTTTGCCTAACATACAAGGCCATGTCAAACCCAGATTTGATGAATATGCTTCACCTCAAAAAATCTAGATCCGTCAGAGCCACAAGGGCGGGAGACTTAAACCTCGACACGGCTATTAATAGGACGTGCTGGAGGGATAGATTCATCACCCAAAGACTCCCTATGCTGTGGAATAAAATCCCGGTATATGTGAGGCAGAGCACCTCGCTGGCCTTGTTCAAGAGAAATCTTGACGAATGGATGGGAGATCGCAGATATACCCCAGGGATTACCTCAGTGTCACTGCTCAACAGAGGCACAGCAAAATAATGGGTATAGTTCCCCATACTAAAGGGGTGGCGTAAGCCACAAAACTATGGGCTAGGCTTGTAAATGCCCTCGGGCAGATAGCCTAGTATGAACCTATGAACCTATGTCAAGAATCTAAATGGCAATGCTCAGATCTGCTCTGAGCTAAAACAGAATGGCATTAAATATACTGATCCGAAGGATATTGCCAATATCCTGGCAGATCGATTCAGTGCCAACTTCACCCCCCTCTCACCCCCTAAATGGCCCATCTCAATACCGGAAGATTGCCAAATTCCAGTAATAAAGGCCACACAGGTACAAAACGCACTCTCTAAAGCCAAGAATACAGCATCCATGGGACCAGATGACATCCCGGGCTGTGTACTACATGAACTACAATATGAACTGGCACCTCGCCTAAGTGTCATGTTTAATCATAGCCTCACCTCAGGTTTCGTGCCCACTGAGTGGTGCAGAGCTACAGTTATCCCAATCCACAAGGGGGGATCCACCTTGGATCCCGGAAACTACCGTCCCATCAGTCTGACAAGCCTTATCTGCAAGGCCATGGAGCGTATTATCATGGAACTTATAAACAAAGACATTGGCAACCTTCAAACACTGGACCCCACCCAGTTTGGGTTTGTGAAGGGCCGATCTTGTCTCCTGAACCTGATTGACTTCTTTGAATCAGTCTCCAGAGCCATGGATAAGGGTAAGGTGGTCCACACAGCCTATCTAGACCTTGCCAAGGCCTTTGACACCAACCCCCACTCTGGAATCATAGATAAACTTACTAAGTTGGGCATTAGTCCCTATGTCACCCAATGGGTTGCTAAATGGCTTACTGATAGAACCCACACTGTAAAAGTAGCCGACTCCAAATCCAGCTCCAGACAAGTGACAAGTGGAGTACCTCAGGGTTCAGTCCTGGGGCCTCTCTTGTTTGGCATCTACTTCTCTGAAGTACAGGTCAACACTAAGGGACTCTGGCTAACAAAGTTTGCAGATGACTGCAAACTGGGAGCCATTATTGAATCTCCAAATGATGTGGATACTCTACAAAAGGGCCTTACAGAAACAGATGCTTGGTGCCAGAGCCATGGGCTCAAGCTCAATGCCAAGAAATGTATTGTTATCCCTTTGGGAAAAAACATGTATCCATGAATTACCATATAGGTGGCAGTACACTAAACACAGAAAGTGTGATAAGAGACTTAGGGACACAGGTGGACAGTGGTCTCACCTTCGATTACCACATCGCCACAACAGTCAGGAAATCCTTCTATGTGGCACACCTCATCACGAAGGGCTTTTCATCCAGAAAAAAAGGAGGTCATTGTCCCACTGTACTCATCCCTCATTAGACCCATTATAGAATACAACGCCCCATTTGGTATGTACTCTCAAGACATCTGCAACAACTGGAAATGCCACAGAAATACCTCAATAAAAGAATCACAGGCCTAAAGCAGATGCCCTACGCTGATCGCTTTAAAAAACTCCAGCTAAACTCTGTCGCATATCGTCTACTCAGAGGCGATCTCTGCTTAACATACAAGGCCATGTCAAACCCAGAGCTGTTGGACATGCTACACTTAAAGAAATCCCAATCCCTCAGAGCTACACGCTCCAGGGATCTAAACCTTGTCATCACAATAAACAAAACATGCTGGAGGGATAGGTTCCTGACCCAGAGACTCCCCAGACTTTGGAATAGATTGCCCATACATGTCAAGCAGAGTGCCTCTTTCGACCTCTTCAAGAGGAACCTTGACGATTGGATGGGAGAAAGGAAATTCACCCCAGGGATCATGTCAGTCGCCCTGCTAGACAGGGGTCCAGGAAAGTAAATAATGTGGGAAGAAATAGCCAGGGAATTGTTATGGCTAGGCTTGTATAGGCCCTAGGGCTGATAGCCTAGTACCAACCTATGAACCTATGATAATTGGCTAGGCTTAAAATGGCTTTCAAGGGCACTTAGCTTAGTACTAACCTATGAACCATGTGAAGGAAAATTCCTCTCTAACTGAAATTCAAGTGCAACTTGGACAATTGGATGGGAAACCTGAAATACATCCTTCATTTGGCACCCAGTTCTTTACATGGACACAGGTAGCCTGTAAATGATTAATCTGTCAGGCCTGTGCTCTCACTTCTAAAGGGTTTAAGAAATTGTCAAAAATGTTGAATGCCTGACTAGGCTTAAAAAGGCCCTTGAGGTCGTTAGCATAGTAAAGACCTATGCACCCATAAATGGATATATTAATCAGGGAAGTAATCGAGCAGGATATCGGGAACCTCCAAACACTGAACCCATATTGGTTTGGATTCATCAAGGGCAGGTCATGCAAACAGCCTGGTGCATGTTTTTTAAAAGGTCATCAAAGCAATAGATGAAGGTAAATGGTACACACAGTATACATCTACTTGGCCATAGCTTTTGGCACAATTTCTCATGTTGATATAGTAGAAATCTACATATGCTGGGAAAGAACAATTTAAAACTTAACTCAGTAGATAGATTGCCAAACTGTCCCACAAATAAAAACCAGGAAATCAAAATAGAGTACATTACCTCTACAAATAAACCAGTCACTATTGGAGTGACCAGGGTTCTGTGCTGGAGCATCTCCTTCTTGGCATCTATTTTACTGAATTATAAGCTACTACCAAAGGGCTCTGGCTGACTAAGCTTAGAGATGACTGCAAGATAGGAGCAGTCAATGAATCCCCAAGTGACTTAGCATGCTGCATAAACATTTCTCCCATGTAAGTAACTGCTCTGGCTGACTAAGCTTAGAGATGACAGCAAGATAGGAGCAGTCAATGAATCCCCAAGTGACTTAGCATCCTGCATAAACATTGCTCCCATGTAAGTAACTGATGACAAAATCATGGACTAAAAGTAGATACCAATGAATGTCTTATTGTATTGTTTGGGAAGCTATCCAGCCCCGGGAAGTACCACAATGAAAACATGACCCTAAGAATTGACCCAGTTGTTCAGGATTTGGGATTTTATATGGAGAGTGCCATCCCTTTTGTTGTAATTTCTTACTTCCTTCAATATTGCATAGTTTATAAACAATAGGGTAACTGCAAACAAATGGGAAACTTGTAATTCACACCTAGTTTTGCACCCATATTTCTCACGGATAGGGGCAACAAGTAAATGTCCCAGCATGTCTCTCCGCTCTGTCTACCTTTGGGTTACTCATATGAAAATGGATAAGGGGTAAAAAATACCACAGGAATGTAAGGCTAGACTTCTTAAAATCATCACAGATCAACAGCCTATGAACAGACATGTAGAGATCCTATAACATGCTACAGCAGAGCTATACAGACTGTTTAGTACCACTATGTCATAACAAATGCATAACAGCCACATACTTACCCTACAACATACTATGTCAGCACTATACAAACTGTGTACACATGTCCACATACAGCATATTTCATTAGCAGAATATCCATAGCACTATATTTGACAGCTTAACTAAGTACATCTACTTTGTTAGCTTTCTACTGTTGAGTGAGTGCTGAAAATCAGTATTTCCATCAAGGGTGCTTAACAGCAATATCGCTTTTTCCAGGAGCTAAAAACTTAAGGCCAACTGTGTCTCTACACAACACTCTTGTGTACCTCAAAGCAATCACAATCTTATATAGTGTATGTGACATTTTATAATTGTTAATCTTCGCTTCAGACACCCATGCAGATGGACAGAGGTACAACTGCTGAATCCTACACAAATGCACTTTATAATCACTTACACGAGTGCATGCATCGTGCTATCCCTAACAGAACCAAGATGCTATCCTCCCAAAAAAGGAAGCCAATCTGGTGGTCCCCTGCCATAAACAAACTCTGCTACAGAAAAAATAAACTGTTGAAAATAAATAAATAAATAAATAAATAAATAAATAAATAAATAAAAAGAGTAAAATCCCATGATTGGAGGCCCCCCCCTGACAGTCAGCCTCAGTAAGAAGCTGTGATCAGTCAAAGTCCTCCAAAGCTAGTTAAGAAACAAAAACGCCACTGATTCTAAGGACAACCACAGTGCATTTGATAGCTATGTCAAGAATTTCAATGGCAACACTCAGATCTGCTCTGAGTTACAGCAGAATGGCACTAAATAAACAGAACCAACTGATATTGCCAACATCTTGGCAGTCTGGTTCAGTACTAAAGTTATACCTCTCTCACCCCTAAAAGGGACCATCTCCATACCGGAAGAAAGCAAAGTTCCTGTAATCACGGCTGCACAGGTTAAAAATACTCTCCAAAGCCAAGAACGGAGCATCCATGGAACCGGACTACATCCCTGGCTGCGTTCTACAAGAACTAAAGAATGAACTGGCACCCCACCTAAGCACCATGTTCAATCATAGGCTCACCTCAGGCTTTGTGTCCACTGAATGGCACACAGCGATGGTTATCCCACTCCACAAAAGGGGGAGACACCACAAACCCAGGGTAGTACCGCCGCATTATCCTAACTAGCCTGGTCTGCAAGGCCATGAAACGTATCATCATGGAACTTATTAACAAAGACATAGGTAAACTTCAAACTCTACACCCCACCCAGTTCGTGTTTGTAAAAGGCAGATCATGTCTCCTAAACCTAATAGACTTCTCTGAGGCAGTCACCAAAGCCACAGATGAGGGTAAGGTGGTTCACACAACCTATCTGCATCTTGGCAAGGCTGGACACCATCACCCACTCTGGAATTATAGATAAACTGACTAAACTAGGTATAAATCCCTATGTGACAAGATGGGTCACTAAACTCATGGCCTCAAGCTCCATGCCAAAAAGTGCATTGGCATCCCTTTTGGTAAAAACTCTGTAGCCATGAACTACCACATAGGTGGTAGTCTACTTAACAGCAAAAGTGTGATAGGAGACCTTGGGACACAGGTGGACATTAGTCTCTCCTTTGATAATCACATCAGCACAGTACTCAGGAAATCCTTCTACATGGCACACCACATCATAAAAGGTTTCTCATGCAAGAACAAAATGAGGTAATTGTTCCCCCGTACTCATCATTCATTAGACCCATTAGAGAGTACAACACATCTTTTGATATGTCCTCACAAGACATCTACAACAACTGAAAAGGCCACAGAAATGTCTCAAACAAAGAGAATTACCAGCCTCAAAATGATGCCCTATGCAGACAGTCTCAAAAAACTCCAGCTTTACTCTGTCACATATCCCCTAGAGGTGATCTCTGCCTAACACACAAAGCTATGTCAAACCCAGAGCTGTTGGACATGCTTCACTTAAAGAAATCACAATCACTCCGATCTGCATACTCTAGAGACGTAAACCTTGTCAGCACAATAAACAGAACATGATGGAGGGATAGATTCCTGTCCCAGAGATGTCCCATACTATGGAATGCACTACCTGTCTATATATCAAACAAAGCTCCTCATTAGCAGTCTTCAAGAAAAATCTTGATGAATGGATGGGAAATAGGAAATTCACCCTCTGTGGCTCTGCTAGACAGGGGCACAGGAAAACAATTTGCTTGGGTGGCAAAAGCCAGGGAACCTTTTTGGTTAAGGCTTATAAAGCCCCCAGGGCCAATAGCCTAGTACCTACCTATGAACCTATGCTATGTAGTCTTTATCTTTTACTGTACACTATTTTACTGAATTCAGACCTTACAAGAATATCCAAAAATTATGCTGTATAATATTTTAACTAGGATTTTGATTTTATACAGCCTTGTTAACATTCACCTATGTGAACATTCAACGAAAGGGATGTTTTGATCATAAATTAAAAAAAAGTAGTATTACATATAAAAAACAAATAGTAGGAAACTGAGGTGCTGACTACTAACCTACAAGGCACTTTTGATACCAGCTCCCACAAATACATCCAGGCCACACTCATATACAGTATGTAATAATTTATTGTGGAGTGCTTTCACTTAGACTTCTTCATAATAATAATAAACATTCATTACCCGCCCTTACATATACTCTTGTAAACTAATTAAGCAGATTACTGCCCTTACATATAGTCCATTAAACTAATTGATTAACCAGATTACATCACTTCCTATATACCATAGAAAATACAAATAACATTTATACATTGAAACTAAAAGTATGTAATTGATTATATGCACTTAACTACAATGGTTTATACACTGCTCATCTAACACGTATACACCAAATGCGCATGTAAAAGTCATTTGAAACCAAAATTCTTTACAGTTTTGCTACTCATACTTGAAAAATAGGACCCAATGATAGTCGTTTACTGAGACATTACAGAGTTCCCGCATGGAGTCTTACTTGCCAAGCTAATCTGCGGTATTCTAAATATAGTAGATCAGTGACAAAGTGTGAAATTAATTATCAGTGCAACCCTTGTAGATAATGTTAACACTTGACCAAAACTTATATCAGAGGTTGATTATGTAGGATAGTTGAATACTGTCGGACTCCATTTTGGGCAGTAAAGAAAGACACACTAGGTGCAGGTTGTTTGTCTTTTGCCGGTTAGGGGTCGCCACAGCTGAACTCTGGTCTGTTAATGATTGGCAGTCGATTTTTATTGTTCCAAGTAGCCAGCCCGATGCACAACTGTCAGCGAAGGCACACCCATTCACGCATGTCTTTCGGAGGCCACGCAACCGTGGGGAGGACATGCAGACTGCACACAGAAGGCACTCCAGCTTAGACTGGAACAGGAGAACCTCTTGCTGTAAGGCAACAACTCTACCACTGTACCACCACAGCAGGTAAATTGACTAAAAGAGAAACAGACACAAACACACACAGACACACACTGCTACATTTTAAATTGTAGAATGCTTAATCATGGAATCAACATTATGTTACTATCCCAAGTACTGAATGAACAGTCACTGACCAGGTGTTGCATTGCAATCGCACAGTTTAACATTATGTCTACAGGACATATAAAATTAACTGCATGCAGAATATAGTAAGTCATTATTTTTCAATAAAGGGTCTAATCTGGATTTTCATTGCACTATCCCACCACAATACAACTATTCGGAAATGCACTGAAAAAATCAGCAAAGTAGTAACAATAATTATTATCCCTTCAGAGATCCGCTTTTTGTAGGACGTCCTAACAACTTACAAAGCTGTATGCATTTAATTCTTAATAACAGGCATTCTAAGCTGAACTTGTTCGTATGCTGTCCTCAGCAAGTAAGTATACACACACACACACACACTTTAGTAAATGAGGCTCTGAGGATTCAGAATACACTTTACAGTTTTAAAACAAATTTCTGGGTAGACCGCCTGCCCAGACTAGAAAAAAGAACACAGATACTGAAATATTCAGTTAAAACTTTAAAGGGATTGATCAGAAAACTTAGTGGATAAATTAGTCAGAGCATAACTCAACATTTGGAAATTTATTAAAGGAAAGCACTTTAAAGCTCACTGCAAATTAGGGTTACCACCTGTCCCACTTTATGGTCAGTTGTGCCCTTCCCAAAAAAAAAAAAATCAAAGAAATGGCAAATGTCCTGATATTTTAGGACATAAATATTTCCTAAGTGTTCTTTAATAGTATCATAAAACAAATATTTTGATTCTGAAACCCCTAAATGTTATATGAACTAGCATAAGCAGCTTTAAAGCTGCAAGAATAACTTATTTTGGCAAAAGAAAAAAATATTTTCTATCCTTTAGGGCATGGGTATGTTTTTTCCAGCAAAATCTGATATTTCTGCAAAACATGTACCACCTTGGGCATTTAAAAAGTGGCAATGCTACTGCAAATTATTTGTTAATTTATTAAAGACCACAAGGTACAAAGCAAAAAAAAAAAAAAAAATGCTTAACTTAGCGTGCAAATGAACCATGTTTTCCGTGATTACGCATACTTTCAAGAGTTGCATGCCAATTACAAGGTATGTACACGGGACAAGTAATTCACCACGACTTCACAGTGTTTTTAAAGCTCTAAATACATAATAAAATTGTCACTTTGTTACAAAGTACACCACCTGTAAGCAGTACAAGTCAACAAGTACACTTATCACTAGAACAGTGGATCAGTCTGAACCCGGCGCCCCGAACTACTCACTCATTCCAGCCATACCAAGTCAAAGTCTTAATACAACAAACTGCAATAATCTAATATAAAACTTGCCAAAAATATAAGGCAGAACTATGGAAATATGCACAGTTGAATGTATGCATCACAACTTACAATACCTCATAAAAAAATAAAAAAAAAAACAATACACAATCCGACACCATTAGAATTTTTTTAAATGGTCATTTAAACAACAGTTACAAGGAAAACGTACAGTCAGCTAAGGAATCAAAGAAACGCTTACATGAACGATATGATATGAAAGGCAGATCGTTACATGTAAAATTATACGATTCCCGGTTAAAGTTTTTAACAAATACAGCAGCAACTACTGCTTACAACTCTTATCATCACATTTAAAATGTAAAGAAAAACAGAACGAACATATGTAAACAGCAACATACCTGAAATGAAGAAAAGCAATTAATTTCCAACAGCAAAACTAAATCCACAGTTGGAAGCTGGAATAGTCCGTCGAGAAAACAGATGCTGCCAGCAACTTCAGAGAAACTAATAGTTCCTGCTGTTGCACGGCATTTGTATTACAGGTGCAGGATGAGTTCAAAGGAACTCTTGAATATTTAATTGAAATGGGCGTTTTTTTTGGCGTAAGGCCGGAAAAGGGCTGTCCTTGACCATTCCCTTAGAAAAACAGAAAGTAAACCAAGGGCGTTATTACTCATGCATTACATCGCCCACACCTTGTGTACAGAGGCGCGAGACAGTTTACAGGCAGGAAAATGGATCCCAGTAACGAAGCTGCAGGCAAGGGGACTGAGGGAAACAGTAAAAACTTTTTTTTTTTGTCCAGTACTAGTTTTACATGATGCCAATGTGAAAAGATAGGGAAGAAAGAGATGAAGGAAATGAGGAATCATATAGAGAAGCACGTAGTGTTCCTTTAATAATCAAGCAAAATTGTATGTGCCCTACACATTATTCTATATTTTGAAGCTTCTTCTGTTATTGTTTCTGTCCAAATTTTTACTAATTCTGGCTTATCAAACAATAGCCCCCTCAGTCTCTTTGCCTATACTCCAGTAGCAGATCTTCATATAGGAATCTAGTATTCTCATGCAAGTCAAGTTTTGCCTCTTCCCACTCTATCATTTTTCCTTGTTGAGTTCTCTGTTCAGTGAACCTAGGTAAGTACGCCATTCTTTCTTGTACCTACAGATATTGGTACTTTTGTATAACTCATGAGTAAGGGCACAGTTTATCACTATATATATATATATATATATATATATATATATATCTTTTTCTTCTTTTTATATCCTTAAATTTTCTGTAATTTATTCAGTACACTCCATAATCTCTTTATATCGTACTCCGCCATTGTCAAATACACATTACATTACATTATCTGTGAATAAGGCCAATTTTTCCTGCTTTCATCACCAGTGTTAACCCTTTATAGTGGATTCACCAATCTTCTTGACCAGAGGTACTAAATAAATTACAAATAGTAGTAGGGAGATGGGACATCCCTGTCATGTTCCTCTACTGAAATTAAACCTCTGATAATATTCCACCCACTTTTACATTGTTTCTGATATTTTTATATTCTATTGTACAGTGACTGGCTATTAATATTTGGAAATGAACATGCTGATTGGTCAGCCCAATCAGCATGCCTGTTGTAAATCCGAGCATATACCAATGGAAAAAGGTCCAGTTGCCCAGAGTTTTTTCCATTAATATATACAATAAAACATATTTCACCACAGACCAAGGAATGCCAACCACTCCAAAGATGCATAAGCACAGAAAGTCTAATGCTACACGTAACAAAACAGGCACTCAAGAATCCTTTTTAGTGGCGTGATTTATTGTACATTTTCATCACAATGCATCTTCAGAAATGCACTGTGCATGTGTATGGGACTGGCTTTCCTGTGCTCTTGCAGTGCACCGTGCTGTGTGAAGAAGCAAAAGTAAAAGGATTCTTGAGTGCCTGTTTTGTTACATGTAGCGTTGGACTTTCTGTGCTTATGCAACTTTGGAGTGGTTGGCATCCCTTGGTCTGTAGTGAAATATTTGTTTCTTGGTGACTGAGGTTTTCCCCTTTGTTTTTACGTTTACAATATACAATAAAAAATTTACTTTTATTTCACTTTTTTTATATAAGCTCACAAAAGTGGAGACTAAAATGAACAACAGAGATGGCACAGAGAAAAATAAAAGGCTAATCAGGTACGTCATACAAAATTAAATAAATGTACCTGATTATCCTTTTATTTTCTCTGTCCCATCTCTCCTGTACATTAAAAGCCTCTCGGTTTGTTTGTTTCTTTCTTTTTTTGTTTTTAGTTAAAAAAAAAAAACAAATAACGGAGATATTCCTTTGTCTGTTGCTTCTTCACACAGCACTGGTGTACTACAAAGACATAGGAAAGCAAGTCCCATACTCATGCGCAGTGCATCAACAATACTCCAAGATATCCAGGGAAAAGTGAAAAACCACCACGGTCCCATTATACAAAGACATTATTTAAGAAAAGTATTTTTTTTCTTAAATAATTTCATTGTATAATAGTAATAACTGACTCTGTGGTGTGGCATACTGAAGCTTTTACCACAATTTCCTTTGTTTAATCATGAGGACTGCTACTTTAAGTAGTTTATTGCACTGTATTACATTGTATATGTTAGTTGTAAGACTTGTTACACTTGTGCTCCAAATCAGCTAGTCTACATTAAGAAAGTGTTCTTCTGCACCTTTGTGGCAGAAGTTTGCTGATCTAACCTGTTGGGGTTGAGGATTGCTGGTGGAAGGCTCATTGTGTGCTTTCCTGATTGGTAGTTAGCTTAAAACATGTTTCTCTTTGCTCATCTTTAAGCTTCACATTTGTGCTTTGCTGCTCTTCACACAGCAGTGCTCTGTATAGATGCAAAAGCCTAAAAGCTCAGTTTTCCCTAAACAGCTGTCAGTGAAACTCTTCCAAGCTTTTCTGCTGCTCTAGGAGCAACTCAGTTACACACTGAGCAGTGTTGCCTTATTGATCATCCTTAGCCTACACAAGGTATAGGTCTCTCTTGCAGTCTCAGCTCTACAAGCACAGTCCTGTCACAGTAATCCAGTCCTTCCCTAATAAAACATACAGTAAGAGTTTCCCATCATCTCTCTGACCAGCCTGATAGACATGGGCATCCTGAGGCAATGTAAGAATTGTCTCCTGTATACTGATAAATGCTCATTCCTGAAACAAACAAATACTTTACGTGAGAGATATAGTTACACTATGAAATTGGAAGCAAGATTCTCACATAAGGACAAACTGAATGCCAAACAGGTTTTCACCACACACAGACACACACACGCACACACACACACACACACACACACACACACACACACACACACACACACACACACACACACACACACACACACACACACACACACACACACACACACATTTCCCACACTAAATAAGGACATGACACACAACCCACATATGTGGAGGTACTCACTAGTAACTCAGCAAAAGATCAGAAGCCTCCCAAACAGAAACCACTTACATACATAACATTGCAAAAAACAATTACAACACAACAAATAAACCATAAGATGTAAAACCAGAAAATATAATGTATTGGTCATAGGTGACTCCATTTTGAGACACATGGATGTTTCCCTCATCAGACTGGATAAGGAGCTGGTTACAGTTAGCTGCCTGTCAGGTGACAGGATCCACCAAGTCACTCAAGTACTCAAGTCACTCAACCTCAAGTAACAGTATGACTTTGTCATAGTCCATGTGGGGGTGAATGACTTAAGACATACCTCACTGGACTGTATGAATGAGACATGACTGAGGTTTCAGATTATGTGTCACAGGCAGGTATAAGCCTAGCCTTAAATAGCATTATACCTTCTCCAAGGATGATGCCACAATATAAACAAAAAATTATTGACTTTAACAATTAGCTTAGCTTCTGGTGTCAGTCCAAGAGGATCCAGTATCTGTCAGCCTGGGAAGACATGGTCAACAGGCCACATTGCTTTGCCAGTGATGGTCTACACCGGTCTCCTCTAGGCTTTCGGATACTGGCAAAGGCATTATCCACAACTACTCTACTTTTTTTTAGACAGTGTCTAAATAACCAACCTCCCAACATAACAAAATCGTCTCTAGATAAATTCAAGTTACTGCTAGTTAATGCTAGGAGTCTGAAATCTAAAAGGGAATACCCAGCTATGCACTGAACTGGCTGTGGATGGCACCACTCATACTAAACTGGAGGTAATAGCCAAACTGCTAGCTGACAGATTTTGAGTAAACTTCACCCCCCTGCCCCTTCCAGTTATCTCCCAAAGTATACCTGTAACCATTCCTCAGCCTATTATCTCAAGGGAGCAGGTCATCTTGGGGCTTTCCAAGGCCAAAAGCATGGCATCAGTGGGAGCAGACAACATCTCAGATAGTCTTTAAATAACTTAAAACATGACCTAGCAGACCCACTTGGATCCCTGTTTAACCACAGTCTGCAAGCTGACTATAATCCTGCAGAATGGAGGACTGCAACAGTAATCCCTCTACACAAAGAGGGACCATCAACTGACTCTGGGAATTATAGGCCCATAAGCTTGACTAGTCTCATCTGCAAGGCCATGGAAAGAATCAATATGGACTTTATTAACAAGGGCATAGATCATCTCCAAACTCTGGTCCCAACCCAGTTCGGATTCATTAGGTAGATCATGTCTACTAAACATAGTTGACTTATTTGAGAAAGTCACCAAGGCCCTGGACGAGCATACATGCTTGTCATAACCTAGCCAAGGCATTTGACACAATCCCCCACTTGGGTATTATATAAAAACTCTCCCATTTGGGAATTAAACTCTACATTACCAGATGGGTAGCCAACTGGCTCACCGACGGGACACATACTGTCAAAGTGGTGACTTCACCTCTAGCAAAAGACCAGTCACCAGTGGCATACCACATAGTTCTTTGCTGGGCCCCTTACTGTTCAGAATTTATTTTTCAGAAGTACAAGCAAACTTGGGTGGCCTATGGCTGACCAAGTTCTTTGACAATTGCAAATTAGGAGCAATTATTGAGTCCCCCAATTATGTTAATATACTGCAGACAGGGTTAATGCAGGCAAATGATTGGTTCCAAAGCCACAGATAAAAGCGAAATCCCCAAAAATGCATTATTATTTTCTTTTAAAAAACTGACATCCCTGCTAACTACATTATATACAGCACCCACTTAAGTGTAGACCCAGTAGTACATGATCTGAGTACTCATGTTGATAACAATCTGAATTTTCACCATCATGTATCCACAGTAGTAAGGAAATCCTTCATGTGGCACATCTTATAAGTGAAGGCATCACAGCTAGATCTAAGGATGTTATAATTCCATTATACTCAGCCCTCACCAAACCAGTAATTGAGTACAATGCTCCCTTTTCCATGTACCTCACCAGACACCTGCAACAGATGACAACACCACAGGGGTTTCTCACCAAGAAAATACAGGGTACACAAAACAAGTCTTACATGGAAAGACTGAAAGCCCCGTCACTGTATTCTGTCTCCTACAGGTTGCTAAGGGGTGACCTGTGCTTGGCTTACAAGGCAGTCTCTGACCTGGTCCTGATGGAAGTGCTACACATTCGTAAATCAAACTGCACAAGGATCACTTGTTCCAGGTATCTTAATCTAGCTTCTGACGTGAACAGTTCATGCTGGAGAGATAGATACCTCTCCTAAAGGCTGTCACTTCTCTGGAACAAACTTCCAATTCATTTGAAACAGAGGCCCTCCCTGATAGATCAATGGATGGGTGACCACAGATTCACTCCTGGGGTGGCACCCATGTCCCTCCTGGACAGAGGAAGTTGATATTAACTACCATAGACCCTTACCTCTGGAACTTCACTCACCTAACCACTGACAACTCAGGCAACTTGGGATAAATATGGCTAGGCTTGTAAGGGCTCTAGGGACATTAGCCTAGTTACCTTCTATGAACCTATAGATGCAGCTGTACCTAGTAGGAAAACACATGGCAATCTCCAGAAACAAACTCACATGGTGAAACTATAATATCAACAAGGGTTACAATAAAAAGAAAAGAATTTTGCCCAAAAGTAAGAAGAGCAATTCCCAGAATGATAGAATTTTCATCACTAAAATAAATAAACAACTCAGGAGCTTAATAAAATCCACCAAAGCCAAGATCAAGGGAAAATTAACTAACTAAGCCAAAGCCAATCACAAGGCTTTTTTAGTTATGTCTGTTTCCCAAGATAAACCTGAAAATGGCTCATCTCCAACTATCACACAAGACTAAGTCATAAAAGAGCACTCAAAGTCTACAAATACTGCATTGATGGGTCCTGACAATATCACTGAATGCATATTAAATAGCATGAAGCCCAAGTTAGCCACTCTCCCCCTAACAACACTGTTCGACCTCGGCCTCCATACAGGTTTTATACCAAGCAAAGGGAGAACAGCTACAGTCATTACCCTTGCATAAGGAAGGACCTTCCACAGACCCAGGCAATTCATAAGAAAGTTCTGTATTGCACAGCTTATAAATAAATGGATTATGCCTACATCTAGGAATGTCATTGACTCCCTTTACTCAGCCCTCATTAGGCCAACCATTAGGCCAACCATTGAGTATAATGCTCCCTTTTGCATGTATCTATCCAGATAAATGCAACAACTGTAATGCCCACAAGAGATACCTTACTAAAAGGATACAAGGCATAAACAATATATCCTACATGGACTGACTCAAAGCCCTCTCACTATACTCTGTATCCTATAGACTGTTAAAAGGTGAACTGTGTCTGGCATACAAGGCATACTCCGATCCACTAGAGATGGGTGTAATGCACATCAATAAGTCAAACGGCATCAGAACTACTTGGTCTAGGGATCTAAACCTCTTCTACAGCATCAACAAAATGGTTTAGAGGGACAGGTATATCTTACAAAGGATACCACTGCTCTGAAACAGACTCCCCATCCAAGTAAAACAAAACTCATCCCTGTCCATATTCAAACACAACTTGAAGCTATGGATGGGAAACAGAAAATTTACCGCAGGACTTTCCCCTTTACTACTAATGAACAGAAACAGCTCCTAAATGATTTATCCCATGCATGGGTCCCCTCAAATTATCTATGGTACAATCGCAGGTATTTTCACTAGGCCTAATATACATTTCACTAGGGCTAATATACAGTTATTGAACATGGGATGGATAAGGCCAATGTAACATCAACTGAGATAAGGTTAATTCAAGTATAAGAAAGGGAAATTGTCTAGGCTTAAAATGTCCTGCAAAGGCAGCTAGCCTAGTACTTACCTATGGATCTATGAACTTATAAAAATTTTTGATCTGGCAATCATTTTTCTTCAAATCTGTGGGCGTTAGTCCAAAAATGGTTGACAGTCATACATGAGTAGATATACTCAGCATATACCAAACATACATACCTGATCTAGAAGCATTGCATTTGGCTATGTTTCAGTCAGTGTAGCTGTTTGTGGTTTCAAATCCATGCAACAGCAATTTGTCTGTATTAATGAAAAGTGCATCAATTTGCAATCAGTAAGTTAGAATATCATAATCGTTTCACATGAACATTTCATGAGCTGGAATGTATAAAGCATATTTGCAATATTCACACAGCTCTCTACATAATGTGGATAGTACTGATTAGATTCATTTAGGCTTTAACATACATGTACAGCTTCATATTCATATGCGGATGTGACAGATCTTTACATACATACATGGCAATACTCATAAACTGTGATATATTAAAATTACATGTCATTTATGATATTTTTCTATGTTGTCTTCTCTTCTTTATTTTTACATATACAGTAGGATCATAGGATCATAGGAGGTTACTAGGCTAATGGCCCTGGGGCCCTTCCAAGCCTAGCCAAGAGTTTATCCCCAAGAAGAAACCTCAGTCAGCCCCTGTAACCCCTGTCAATGAAGGACACAGGTGGAACCCATATTAAGATTTCTGCTGCAACATGCATGATTACCAGCAAAGCATTAGTTTCATCGCACAATTAAACAATGTGTCTGATAGTGTTGACAATGATTATTAGTTATTGTATAGTAACATTACCAGAACACAAAAGGTCTGTGTTACTAGTAAACAGTTTTAGAAGCCTAGGCACAGGGTACTTGACAAGTATGTGCTGTTCATTTTTATAATTGCTAGTCAAACAGGCAATAAAGGTAGCATGCAAAAGGGACATATACACCCATGTTTAACAAAAATGTCAAGGTACTGTTTATAAAACTAATTTATATCTATATTCCAAGATGGCCGCTAACTAGGAGGCACACTTCACAGTCAGCTCCTGACTGGGAATTAAAATCTAAACCAATCTTGCTTTAAACACGTCTCAAAACCCAGCAGAAATCAAGAAATCTAGCAATATACTGGATACTAAACCATATTTTCAGAAGATTTCGCAAAAAGAAAAAGAAAATCACAGTATTTTATACTTATCTGCGAGACCACATGTGCTGACAGGGGAACATATATAACAGCACAGACTACACTGAAAATCTGCAGTTTCTGCAAAGAAAATAAAAAATATCAATTGTAGTAATATGGATTCAATGGAAGCACAAACAAGAAAAACAAAACTTTCACAATTAAGCACTCCTGAGAAAGAAGTAAGTACTTCAGAAGGGACTCACGGAAACAGATAGCTGGTGCCAGAGCCATGGCCTGAAGTTAAACGCCAAAAAATGTATAGTCATACCCTTCGAGAAAAACAAGGTAACCCCAAGCTACCATATAGGTGGCAATCCACTAAGCACAGAAGAGGTTATCAGGGACCTGGGGACCCAGGTTGACAGTGGCCTTTCTTTTGACACTCACATTGCTAAAGTGGTTAGAAAGACCTTCTACATTGCCCACCTGATCATGAAGGGATTCACATCCAGATCTAGTGAGGTTATTGTTCCCCTGTACTCTTCACTTATCAGACCAATGATTGAGTACAATGCCCCATTCGGGATGTATCTCACCAGACATCTGCAGCAATTGGAGAGACCCCAAAAGTTCCTCACCAAAAGGATAAAGGACTCCAAAATCTGTCATATGCTGCCAGATTGAAGAAACTCCAGCTCTATTCAGTCGCATACCGTCTGCTCAGAGGTGACATGTGCCTGACATACAAGGCCATGTCCAACCCGGAATTAATGGACATGCTCCACCTCAAAAAATCCAAATCCACCAAAACCACTAGAGCAAGCGACTTAAACCTTAGCACGGATATAAATAGGACGTGCTGGAGGGATAGATTTATCACTCAGAGACTCCCTATGCTGTGGAATAAAATCCCGGTCCATGTGAGGCAGAGCACCTCGCTGACTCTGTTCAAGAGAAATCTAGACCTGTGGATGGGAGATCGTAGGTTTACCCTGGGAATCATCTCTGTGTCACTGCTGGACAGAGGCACAACAAACTAATGGGCACAGTATTTTTTCATATAAGGGGTGGCGTAAGCCACAAAAATTTGGGCTAGGCTTATAAATGCCTTAGGGCAGATAGCCTAGTATAAACCTATGAACCTATGAACTGCAAAGCTGCAAACAGAGAAGCAGACTCCCAAAATGGCAACTGAAAAATCTCTCTTACTGGAAGACCCGACAATCCCAGGGATTTTATGTTTTGATTCAGCCTTTGTTTACATTTCAGATTTGCCTTTCTGAGCATGCTCACCTTTGGCTGAGGGGGGTGGGGGAAGAGTGCCTGCAGGAAGTTTCAAAGGTGTTAGCCAAATTCCATCTCAAATTGCAGCTGTACTGACAACAGCTTTTCCTGTAAGCCATTCATTAGTTTAATCTGTGTATTCTACCCATTGAGAAAAGTAGCCTTTCAGGCATTTTACGACCTGACTGCTGCTGGTACTCTACAAAGCACATCACTAATGCAAGGTTTTTAAAACATTAGTAAACAGAGTGTTTTTTTCTCTTCAGTTCATGTTTTGTTCTGTGGTGACTGTGAATCCTGGCCAACTACAGCAATTTTATTACATGGCTTCTACCTAAAGGAAGCATCTGAGTGAGGCAAACAGTAGTGGAAACCATATTTCTCTTTTTCATTTCTTGTTTTACTGTGTTTTGATTTTTGAATATTAGCCTGATGTGGTGACTTTCTGACCTGCTAGTAATTACACAGAAAGCAAGTGTGTGACAGAAGGTTGGAGTATTAGTAGACACACACTTCTGTTCCTTTTTCAGCTTCTAGTTTGATATGTGCTGATTTCTAGATAAATGCACTATTTTTATGAGTGGGCTGCTTGTAAATCTGTAGAACCATGAGTGATGCAAAATTTAAATATTAGTATAAACTGAACTTTTCCTTTCACTTCGTATTTTATTTTTTGCTGATTTTTGGCTACTAGCCAAATGTACTTCCTAGTGTACATGCTACATCTTAGTGAGTTACTACATTGTATTACGTTAACACTTCTTTCTCTTTTAACCGTATATCTGTATGAATCTGTTTCTAGTTCCACTGTTACTATATGTAAACAAATAACTGAAATGATAACTGTACAGCAGGGGACCCCACAGGATTTTTTGCAGGGGGGTGCAAACTGAGACCCCCCCCCTGCGCAACCATTCCAGTGTCCCATTACTTGGCAATTTCTCCCCAGTTCCCATAAATACTGTTCAAAACTCTCGATGTGCATACTGTTTTATGCTTTACTTCAACAATAATTACAGATATTTCAATTTAATTTACAACTTTTATTTCAAATTTTATAGCACAAACTGATAAACATTTGCTAAACAAATGAAAACAGACTTAGCATTAAAACTTCTCTACCTTTGAAACTCATATTCACTGAAACAGCATTGAAACCCACATTCAAAGAAAATGCATCTGGACAGTGGCAGTTTAAGTTTACCTTTGGGCTGTTTTGAAATCACAGGCCCCTTGCACACATTTTAGGACCATGCAAAAGTTCTTTGATTCATCTTCCTGAATGTATTAATTATAATATATAATAACTGAATTATATCCCTTGTATAATACAGCAGCACTTGTTGGAGTGTGTTTTAAATTTATAGTTTTGAACATTTTTCCAGTAAGCAATGAAACAAAACATATGGACCAATAATTATAAACTGCCCAATTCAGAACATACTCAGACTTCTGGCATTACAATCCACCAATATTACTCAATATGCACAATCTCTGTAGAAATAAAAATAATCTGAATAATTCCACATTAAAGAGATCTGAAACTAATGAAGAGGTTGTTGCTAGAAAACAACTTGATATTTCAGTGTTTCACTTACAAATTCAGTGCCTGCTGCCCTTAAATAATAGATTGCCTATGTTACATTAAAAATGGTAAAATGGTATATTGCAATAGCTGAAAAAACAAGTTCATAGTTACTAGGCATCTCATCCAAAGGAGGACATACTCAGGACTGCAGCACCCCACCCCCTTAAAATACAAATTGATGTACTGTAGGAGTAGAGCCTATAGTCCTCTACATCAAGATGCAGATATGCTACCGCCTGTGCTATTAACATTGCTTTAAAATTCTATACCACAATAGTGATAACATTTGCTAAACAAAACAGTTGCACATTTTAAGCAGACTTAGCATGAGTAGCAGTAAACTTCTCTTCCTTGAAGCTCACTATTTCTTGAAAATACACTTGAAAATAAATTCCACCTGCTAACTCTAACTAGGGCATTTCACTCCCTCTCACACAAACACACCTCAACCTCTTAGTGCAAGAAATCTAGACAAAGCCTAAAATAAATAGGGACAGATTATAAATATTGCTCTCATGAACTTAGAAAATTGCTAGAATAACATGATTTGTGTTAGTATGCATTTTCTAAAGGCTACAAAACAGTGTAAGAAACTTCTCTGTGTTGAAGATTTTCAGTCCATCTATCTCCAGTTAATCACTGTATATTAATCAGATCAGACAATAGTAGCAGAAGTAGCGAACTTAAACTTGTCTTAAGTCAAAACAAAACAAAACAAAAGATAATAATAGAAAATATATGATTGTACAGCATTACTAAGTATTTGAAAGTAATCCAGGCAACGCAGGCAGTTTGTTTCCAGTCTAAAATCCTTTATTAAGTACACAGACAAGCGATCCAAGTAAAATAAAATAGAGTAATAATTTCCTCACAAGCTTTTTAAATATATACATACTTTTTATCAGGCATGGGAGTGGATTATTGTGCTGTAAAACAAAGTGTTATTTGTACACATTTTAAATTCACATCCCTTCCCCATCAGTGTGACATTTGAGCT